>NW_026111673.1:242500-352500 GCF_024679095.1 Eriocheir sinensis
AGGTACCCTTTGCAAAGTTCAGAGTAAAAACTAAGCGAGAAATATCACTTTTTCCATACATGTCGACACAACACTCAACCTTATGAATTGCTATTCCCTTAACTTAACCTAATTCGATTTCACGCGTTAGATTAGAGTAAGAAAACAGCAATTCATAAGATTGGGTGTTGTGTGATGGGTCAAAATAAGAAGAGGATGAAGACCCTGCTCCGCGATGCAGTGATTACTGTGCAGAGCACCGTTATAAGGCCTTAAGAAGAGGAAGAAGATCTACATACAAGAATTCGGAAATAGGTCATATGGGGTGTCGAGAAGGGGTTTAATGGGGTCAGTAAATTGTGTGGTGTTAGTTAGGGGTGGCGGGGGTTAATAATAAGGCGGGGGGGTTAATGGGAGCAGGTGGAATTCGTAATTAGGTCATATTCGGTTGCGAATAAGGGGTAAATGGGGTCAGTAAAATACGTGCTGATAGTTAAAAGGGGCGGGGGTTTACGGTAATGGAGGGGGCTAATGGAGGTAGGTCAAACTCGAAAATAGGTCATGTGAGGTCTCGAATGCTGGGTAAATGGGGTCAATAAATTGCGTGGTGATAACCAGAGGGGGCGGGGGGCTAGGGTAAAAGGGGGGGCTATTGGGAGTATGTGGAACTCGTAATTAGGTCATGTTCGGTATCGAATAAGGGGTAAATGGGGTCAGTAAATTGCGTGGTGATAATTAAAAGGGGCTGGGGTTAACAGTAATTGGGAGAGCTAGTTGGAGCAGGAGTAATTCGTAGTTACCAAGGACTGATCATGTTCTAGACTCATGATATGTGTTCACCACAGCCTGATCATGTGCTAGATTCGTGATATGTAATCACCACGGCCTTATCATGTGCTAGACTCGTGGTATGAGTTAACCACGACCTGATCATGTGCTGGACTCGTGATATGTGTTCACCACTGCCCGATCATGTGTTAGACTCGTGGTATAAGTTCACCACGGCCAGATCATGTGCTACACTCGTGTAAGAAGTTCACCATGGCCTGATCATGTGCTGGACTCGTGATATGTTTTCTCCACCGCCTGATCATGTGCTTGACTCGTGATATGGATTCACCATGGCCCGATCATGTGCTAGATTCGGTATGTGTATGAGTTGTGTTGCAATTCATTGCATTGTGTTGGATTTCATTGTTTTGTGTTCCATATGAATATAATGACTTCCTTTTCATTGTTATCTGTTCCATTTTATTGTTTTGTGTTGAATTTCATCGAACTCTATTCCACTTCATTGTATGGTGTTGCATTCCATTGCTCAAATTGTCCGGAGCGTAGATTTGAGGCTTCCTCATCATTTTCGACATAAGATGAAGTGCATCTTCGAATCGAAATGCCTAAATAAAAAGAAATGGCATCATTTCATCATTTAATATAAAAATAGCCTAATAAAATCCATGTTAAAATGACAATAACTCCATTTGCGTTCGTCGTAAAGCAATTCTGAGGGTACCATTCGATTCAGGGGACGTTTCTGCATGGCGTAGGTGCTCTTTTCAAAGTTCAGACCAAATACTTAGCGAGAAAACTCAACTTTTCTTGTTTCTCGCAAAGGGGACCATTTTTTTTTTTTTTTTACAACAAAGGAAGCAGCTCAAGGGCACACAAAAAAACAAAACAATAATAAAAAAAAGCCCACTACTCGCTGCTCCTAAAGCAAAACAAAAGAGGTGGCCGAAAGGAAGATCAAATACAGGAGGAGAGGTGTCCTGATACCCTCCTCTTGAAAGAGTTCAAGTCATAGGCAGGAGGAAATACAGATGAAGGAAGATTGTTCCAGAGTTTACCAGCGTGAGGGATGAAAGAGTGAAGATGCTGGTTAACTCTTGCTTAAGGGGTTTGGACAGTATAGGGATGAGCATGAGTAGAAAGTCGAGTGCAGCGGGGCCCCGGGAGGGGGGGAGGCATGCAGTTAGCAAGTTCAGAAGAGCAGTCAGCGTGGAAATATCGATAGAAGATAGAAAGAGAGCCAGCATTGCGGCGGAATTTAAGAGGTAGAAGACTATCAGTATGAGGAGGAGAGCTTATGAGACGAAGAGCCTTAGCCTCCAATCTGTCCAGAAGAGCTGTGTGAGTGGAGCCCCCCCACACATGAGATGCATACTCCATAGGCATACCCCTAACACCGTTAATTTTGCCCAGAGCGTTGATTTCAGGCCATGAACGGCTTCCTCATCCTTTTCTACATGAGGTGAAATGCCTCTGGGGAATAAAAATAAGGAATAAAAGCAGGGTTTTTTTCTGAAAATCAAAAAAATCATCGAAGATTCCAAACAGTTATTTGCAAATATATCCGCTAGTTTTTATCTTAGAGCAATTCTGAGTGTACCATTCGATTCGTCGGAGTTTTCTACATCGATTAGATACCCTTTGCAAGGTTCAGAGTAAAAACTAAGCGAGAAATATCACTTTTTCCATTCATGTCGACACAACACCCAACCTTATGAATTGCTGTTCCCTTAACTTAACCTAACTCGATTTCACGCGTTAGGTTAGAGTAAGAAAACAGCAATTCATAAGATTGGGTGTTGTATGATGGGTCAAAAGAAGAAGAGGAAGAAGACCCTGCTCCGCGATGCAGTGGTTACTGTGCACAGCACCGTTATAAGGCCTCAAGAAGAGCAAGAAGATCTATATACTAGAATTCAGAAATAGATCATATGGGGTGTCGAGTAGGGGGTTAATGGGGTCAGTAAATTGCGTGGTGATAATTATAACGGGCGGGGGTTAATAATAAAGGGGGGGGGGTTAATGGGAGAACGTGGAATTCGTAATTAGGTCATATTCGGTTGCAAATGAGGGGTAAATGGGGTCAGTAAATTGCGTGCTGATAATTAAAAGGGGCGGGGGTTAACGGTAATGGGGGGGGAGCTAATGGGAGTAGGTGAAACACGAAAATAGGTCATGTGAGGTGTCGAATACTGGGTAAATGGGGTCAGTAAATTACGTGCTGATAACCAGAGGGGGCGGGGGGTTAGGGTAAAGGGGGGGGGGGCTATTAGGAGTATGTGGAATTCGTAATTAGGTCATGTTCGGTATCGAATAAGGGGTAAATGGGGTCAGTAAATTGCGTGGTGATAATTAAAAGGGGCTGGGGCTAACGGTAATTGGGGGGGCTAGTGGGAGCAGGTGTAATTCGTAGTTACCAAGGCCTGATCATGTGCTAGACTCATGATATGTATTCACCAAGGCCTGATCATGTACTAGACTCATGAAATGGATTCACCATGGTCCGATCATGTGGTGGACTCGTGTTATGAGTTCACCATGACCCGATCATGTGCTAGACTCGTGGTATGAGTTCACCACTGCCTGATCATGTGCTGGACTCGTGATATGTGTTCACCACGGCCTGATCATGTGCTAGATTCGTGATATGTAATCACCACGGCCTGATCATGTGCTAGACTCGTGGTATGAGTTAACCACGACCTGATCATGTGCTGGACTCGTGATATGTGCTCACCACTGCCCGATCATGTGCTAGACTCGTGGTATAAGATCACCACGGCCAGATCATGTGCTAGACTCGTGTAAGAGATTCACCATGGCCAGATCATGTGCTGGACTCGTAATATGTTTTCACAACCGCCTGATTATGTGCTTGACTCGTGATATGGATTCACCATGGCCCGATCATGTGCTAGTCTCGGTATGTGTATGAGTTGTGTTGCAATTCATTGCATTGTGTTGGATTTCATTGTTTTGTGTTCCATATGATTATAATGACTTCCTTTTCATTGTTATCTGTTCTATTTTGTTGTTTTGTTTTGAATTTCATCGAACTCTATTCCACTTCATTGTATGGTGTTGCATTCCATTGTTCAAATTCCCCGGAGCGTTGATTTGAGGCTTCCTCATCATTTTCGACATAAGATGAAGTGCCTCTTCGAATCAAAATACTTGAATGTAAAGAAATGGCATCATTTTATTATTTAATATAAAAATAGCCTAATGAAATCCATGGTAAAATGACAATAACTCCATTTGACTCGTCGTAAAGCAATTCGAAGGGTACCATTCGATTCGGGGGACGGTTCTGCATGGCGTAGGTGCTCTTTTCAAAGTTCAGACCAAATACTTAGCGAAAAAATTCAACTTTTCTTGTTTCTCGCAGAGGGGACCATACCCCTAACACCGTTAATTTTGCCCGGAGCGTTGATTTCAGGCCATAAACGGCTTCCTCATCCTTTTCTACATAAGGTGAAATGCCTCTGGGGAACAAAAAAAGGAATAAAAGCGGGGTTTTTTCTGTAAATCAAAAATATCATCGAAGATTCCAAACAGTTATTTGCAAATATATCAACTAGTTTTTATCTTAGAGCAATTCTGAGTGTACTATTCGATTCGTCGGAGTTTTTTGCATCGATTAGGTACCCTTTGCAAAGTTCAGAGTAAAAACTAAGCGAGAAATATCACTTTTTCCATTCATGTCGACACAACACCCAACCTTATGAATTGCTGTTCCCTTAACTTAACCTAACTCGATTTCACGCGTTATGTTAGAGTAAGAAAACAGCAATTTATAAGATTGGGTGTTGTGTGATGGGTCAAAAGAAGAAGAGCAAGAAGACCCTGCTCCGCAATGCAGTGGTTACTGTGCACAGCAACGTTATAAGGCCTCAAGAAGAGAAAGAAGATCTATATACGAGAATTCGGAAATAGGTCATATGGGGTGTCGAGTAGGGGGTTAATGGGGTCAGTAAATTGCGTGGTGATAATTAGAGGGAGCGGGGGCTAATAATAAAGGGGGGGGCGGGTTAATGGGAGAAGGTGGAATACGTAATTAGGTCATATTCGGTTGCGAATAGGGGGTAAATGGGGTCAGTAAATTGCGTGCTGATAATTAAAAGGGGCAGGGGTCAACGGTAATGGGGGGGAGGGCTAATAGGAGTAGGTGAAACTCGAAAATAGGTCATGTGAGGTGTCGAATACTGGGTAAATGGGGTCAGTAAATTGCATGGTGATAACCAGAGGGGGCGGGAGGATAGGGTAAAGGGGGGGCTATTGGGAGTATGTGGAATTCGTAATTAGGTCATGTTCGGTATCGAATAAGGGGTAAATGGGGTCAGTAAATTACGTGGTGATAATCAAAAGGGGCTGGGGTTAACGGTAATATGGGGGGCTAGTGGGAGCAGGTGTAATTCGTAGTTATCAAGGCCTGATCATGTGCTAGACTCATGATATGTGTTCACCACGGCCTGATCATGTGCTGGACTCGTGATATGTGTTCACCACTGCCCGATCATGTGTTAGACTCGTGGTATAAGTTCACCACGGCCAGATCATGTGCTAGACTCGTATAAGAAGTTCACCATGGCCTGATCATGTGCTGGACTCGTGACATGTTTTCACCACCGCCTGATCATGTGCTTGACTCGTGATATGGATTCACCATCGCCCGATCATGTGCTAGTCTCGGTATGTGTATGAGTTGTGTTGCAATTCATTGCATTGTGTTGGATTTCATTGTTTTGTGTTCCATATGAATATAATGACTTCCTTTTCATTGTTATCTGTTTCTTTTTATTGTTTTGTGTTGAATTTCATCGAACTCTATTCCACTTCATGGTATGGTGTTGCATTCCATTGTTCAAATTGCCCGGAGCGTTGATTTGAGGCTTCCCCATCATTTTAGACATAAGATGAAGTGCCTCTTCGAATCAAAATACTTAAATGTAAAGAAATAGCATCATTTTATTATTTAATATATAAATAGCCTAATGAAATCCATGGTAAAATGACAATAACTCCATTTGCGTTTGTCGTAAAGCAATTCTGAGGGTACCATTCGATTCGGGGGACGTTTTTGCATGGCGTAGGTGCTCTTTTCAAAGTTCAGACCAAATACTTAGCAAGAAAAATCTACTTTTCTTGTTTCTCCGAGAGGGGACCATACCCCTAACACCGTTAATTTTGCCCGGAGCGTTGATTTCAGGCCATGAACCGCTTCCTCATCCTTTTCTACATAAGGTGAAATGCCTCTGGGGAATAAAAAAAAGGAATAAAAGCGGATTTTTTTCTGTAAGTCAAAAAAATCATCGAAAATTCCAAACAGCTATTTGCAAATATATCAGCTAGTTTTTATCTTAGAGCAATTCTGAGTGTACCATTCGATTCCTCGGAGTTTTCTCCATCGATTAGTTACCCTTTGCAAAATTCAGAGTAAATACTAAGCGAGAAATATAGCTTTTTCTATTCATGTCGACACAACACCCAACCTTATGAATTGCTGTTCCTTTAACTTAACCTAACTCGATTTCACGCGTTAGGTTAGAGTAAGGAAATAGCAATTCATAAGATTGGGTGTTGTGTGATGGGTCAAAAGAAGAAGAGGAAGAAGACCCTGCTCCGCGATGCAGTGGTTACTGTGCACAGCACCGTTATAAGGCCTCAAGAAGAGGAAGAAGATCTACATACTAGAATTCGGAGATAGGTCATATGCGGTGTCGGGTAGGGGGTTAATGGGGTCAGTAAACTGCATGGTGAAAATTAGAGGGGGCTAGGGTTAATAATAAAGGGGGGGAGGGGTTAATGGGAGAAGGTGGAATTCGTAATTAGGTCATATTCGGTTGCGAATAAGGGGTAAATGGGGTCAGTAAATTGCGTGCTGATAATTAAAAGGGGCGGGGGTTAACAGTAATGAGGGGGGGCTAATTGGAGTCGGTGAAACTCGAAAATAGGTCATGTGAGGTGTCGAATGCTGGGTAAATGGGGTAGGTAAATTGCGTGGTGATAACCAGAGAGGGCGGGGGGCTAGGGTAAAGGGGGAGGCTATTGGGAGTATGTGGAATTCGTAATTAGGTTATGTTTGGTATCGAATAAGGGGTAAATGGGGTCAGTAAATTGCGTGGTGATAATTAAAAGGGGCTGGGTTTAACGGTAATTTGGGGGGCTAGTGGGAGCAGGTGTAATTCATAGTTACCAAGGCCTGATCATGTGCTAAACTCATGATATGTGTTCACCACGGCCTGATCATGTGCTAGATTCGTGATATGTAATCACCACGGCCTGATCATGTGCTAGACTCGTGGTATGAGTTAACAACGACCTGATCATGTGCTGGACTCGTGATATGTGATCACCACTGCCCGATCATGTGCTAGACTCGTGGTATAAGTTCACCACGGCCAGATCATATGCTAGACTCGTGTAAAAAGTTCACCATGGCCTGATCATGTTCTGGACTCGTTATATGTTTTCACCACCGCCTGATCATGTTCTTGACTCGTGATATGGGCTCACCATGGCCCGATCATGTGCTAGATTCGGTATGTGTATGAGTTGTGTTGCAATTCATTGCATTGTGTTGGATTTCATTGTTTTGTGTTCCATATGATTATGTGGTGCCCCGCGGGCCGCGACACCACTCGTGTCATCATCATCTTCTCCGGCAATATTTTCCGATGACAACAGCGGTATCGACCGCTAAAGCACAACACGGACTCCAACACATGATTGTCCCCAAACGCACTGTTCATTTACCAACCTATACACAATTGCAATTGCCCATTAACGCACCCGCTTATCTCTCTAAGCCAAAACACAATCAACCGCGGCCAAAACACGATCAACCGCGGAACAAAATGTTATGAAAACAATGCTGCGTCACCGCGTGACAGCTACACTAAGGATTAAAATCGAGTGTAAGCCACATGTCGGTTAGGTAGATTATTGTATGAGCTCGGTGTGAGTTTGATGTATGACTCACACGCCTGACGTATTACCCTCGTGATGTCTGTATGTATGTCATGCCTATATAAGAAGCATTTACTCAGGCTAGACATCAGATCAGCCAGCACTCTGCTCGTGTGCGGTACACCCATTTGTCCTTCCCTAGACAACATGGGCAGAACATTCATCTTTGCTACTGTGAGTATGGAGTGAAGAATTACCATAGAGGAAAGCGTATCTAACATATCTATTGTGTTCTATTATCTTAGTTTTACTTAGGATTATATTTCTATGATACTTTATTGTGTGAGTTTTTACTCAATATTATACCAGTGCTAACGTCAGTAACCAATAGTGAAAGAAAACCTGAAGACTCATTGAGTCTCGTAAGCCAGTCGCTGGTTTAAACAATATTTTTACCCTTTGTAATATTAAGTAGTATTAAGGTAGAATAAAATACATATAAGAAAGGCGACACCGTTTCATCACCCCATTTACGAACTCCTTTAAATACTCCTAAAGTACCAGAATTTTAAGTCAAGTGTCACTAGTACAAACAGTGTGTCGTCTCCCCTGTGTGACCCGGATTACGGGTTACAACATTGGTGTCAGGTGTGGGGTGGTGAAACTTGTGGTGAAACTTGTGGTGAAACTTGTGGTGAAACTTGCGGTGAAACTTGCGATTTATATTGGTTTATATTGGTATTGTACTGGTGTATGTCCACATCCGAAAGCGAGGGAGAAGACAGTTATTCTTGGAATTACGGGAATAAGACTTTAGAGTTAAAAATGCCAGACCAAGGCAAGAACCCTCCCCCCACCAAAGGAGATGGAAAATCGATCACCCTTGCCCATGATGATCTTGTCACGCTACTTAGCCGTCATACCTTGAATGATTTTAGTAGAGTGCAGAGACTCTTATATTTTTGTGGTGGAGAAGAAAAAAGTAGCAAAGCACCAAACCTCCCATGCCATAAGCTAGCAAAGAAATGGATAGAGGATATTGAAAGCCGGACACAGGCAAATTGGGACACTACCGGAAAGATTGAGTTAGCCAAACAATATGCCCTGGGAGCAGCGCGCGATCATCTCCTCGGTTGTATCACTAGATGTGGACAGGATTGGGAAAAAGTAAAGGAAGACTTCCTACGTGTGTTTCCCACAGTAAGGACCTTTTCGGTCCTCCAGAAAGAATTGGGAGAGGCAAAACGGCGGACAGGAGAAAACATCCGCACCTTCCTCATCCGCCTGGAGACATTGAGAGACGAGTTGCTCGCTCTCAAGCCTGACAATGCCAGTTTGCTAACTGAGATAACCGCTTTACGGCTCAGAGAGGCTTTCCCTCCGGCCCTCTTACTCATCCTAACGGAGGCAGAAAAGGGGACCCACATAAGGTATTAAAGAAAGGGTATAAGTATATTAAAGCTTATCCAGAGTCGAAGCTATCCGATGCCGATATCGCCAAAGAAAAAGTGCTGAACGTCTGTTCCACCCAGGCATCCGGACCCAAACATGTCTCACAAGCCCGTCCTCCACGCCCTCCAGGCCAGTCACGTTACCCGATACCCCAAAGGGGAGGACGGCACGCCGCGCCACCTACACGCCCATATGGGAACGCGCCCACGCCACCTACATGTTATGCTTGTGGGTATGTAGGACACATGGCTCGCGATTGCACATATGGAAGGCAGTATAGGGGTGCCTACCACCCACCAACGGGCTCTCGGTACCCTCAGTACCAGCCCACTCGAAACAGGCGTCAGCCTGTCTCGCCTTGCGCTGCCTGGCGCCAGGAGTACACGGCCGGTCCCTTACCCCGTAGCTCCTGGGTCAACCCTGACCACGAAAAAAAAAAAAAAAACGACCCCAGAGTAGCTGCGGCAGTCCACGGCCCTACCAACGCCCTCACGTTGAGATTGTGCGTAGGCGCTAATGCACCAAAGGAGATGGTTTACGCAATGCTAGACACAGGAGCAGGAGCGTCCCTAATAGAAGAAGGTTTATTTAGGAAGGTAGGCGGGAAGATGATAGTTACAGAACCTCTCTCCATACAAGGGGTAAATCGGACTCCAATCCCTAATAAAGGAATAGCCGAAGTAGTAGTAGACTTTGGGCCCGGAGAAATTATAGAAAAGTTTGTAGTAATATCACAAGGTATAGTGTTACCAACAGCAGTTTTGTTGGGCCTAGAATTTATGTGGAGACAAAATGTGGTAGCTGCACCGCTGGCCACACCTGGGCAGTTTAGTGTAATGGTGGGCGCCTACCCAGTGGAAGTACATTCCCTGGCTGCAGACGATATGAGCCCGTACCCAGAAGATTGACTAACCGACCATAAACCTACTTTAGACGAGATGGAGGAAGTACCAGTGAAAGCATACGCTATTAACGTGGCGTCCTTGCTACCAGGCACGGCAGGGTATGTCACTCTGGAGGCAGAGATTGGCAGAGCCCAGCAAGCCTTATTTCTCCCAAGGTCCAATGATATCCCTTCTTCATTTTATTTCCCGGGTTAGTAACCTTAACTCCTAACTTCAAACAAAACAAATGCAAATTCATCATTCAATATTCTAACACAACTTAAGAAACTATTTATATTAAAAAATGTTAATTGATTTTACACATTTATTCTTGTCACTCAGAATACTATCAATCATCGACTAATGAATGTGTAGCGGCTGTCACAAAACAGCTACAAAGCCGCCTGTCACCCAGTCAAGTAAGCAGATGGTACTCGATAAGCTGATAGACGAGCTATTTTACCCTCACAACGGGAAAATTGCTGTCTGAAGGGCCTAACCCACAAGTATCCTGATGTGTTTGCTCTAAAAACGAGCCACTCACTATTACCCCTATTATGTTCACACTTTAAGGCTAAAAAATGACAAGCCTATATATAAAAAGCCATACCCAATACCAGTAAAATATCATAAAGAAATAGAGATTCAGCTCAAGGACCTTGAGGCCCAGGGTATTATACGCCCTAGTGCGTCACCCTACAGCGCACCTCTAGTCCCTGTTGCTAAAAAGGATGGTGGAGTTAGACTTTGTCTCGACTTCCGCGCTTTGAACGATGAATTGATTGATGACCAACATCCCCTCCCTAACATTAACCTCATTTTGCAACAGTTAGGGGAAACTAAAGTATTCACCTCCCTTGATTTGCGCCAGGGCTACCACCAAGTCCCATTGGCAAAGGAATCTAAACACTTGACAGCCTTCACGACACCTTATGGCCTATATGAATTCACTACAGTCCCCTTTGGATTAAAAACAGCACCTGCAGCCTATCAACGGATCATGAATCAAGTTCTCATAGGTCTGACAGGAAGAATTGTACATGTATACCTTGATGATTTGATAGTACAAGGGAAAGACATGGACCATCACCTAAAGAACCTCCATGCCGTCTTGGACAGACTGCAGAAGGCTCACCTGTCCTTAAGACTAGATAAGTGTTCCTTTTTCAAAGAGCAAGTAGATTATCTGGTTCACATTGTTAGTGCTTCTGGCTTAAAGCCTCAGACCTCAAAGGAACAGGCGGTGCAACAACTCACTCATCCGAAAACAGTCAAAGAACATCAAGGTTTCATGGGATTGGTTAACTTTTATAGGAAATTCATTAAAGACTTTGCCAAGATAGCATCCCACTTAATAATTTACTCAAAGGGAGAAAGTAACCAAGAATGATAAGACACATCTGGAGTGGAATGAAGAGGCATTGCATGCATTTAGCACACTAAAGAACAGTCTAACGACTGACATTGTTTTAGCCTTTCCGGATTTCCGGAAGACCTTCAATCTCACCACAGATGCGTCAGATAAGGCAATAGGTGGTGTGTTGCAACAAAAGGATGAAAATGGTAGTTTACGTCCCAAAGCATATTTTAGTAGAACCTGAATGGAGCAGAACGTAACTACTCAGCGGTAGAGAAGCTTTAGCAGTCATCTATGGCCTCAGTACTAACCGACCCCTTATCTTGGGTTATAGGATACACATCCTGTCGGACCATAGACCACTGACTTGGCTGTTAAAAAGCACAGTACCTAGCAGCAGGATTGCACGCTGGCAGACACTTCTAGGAGAATTTGACTTTAGTATTGATTATCTCCCAGGCTCCAGCAACATGGTAGCAGATTTTTGTCAAGGATTAGGAATCAGGAGAGCGACGTGATAGAAGGCGAATTGGATGCTCGAATTATGTCTGTCACCCTTACGGGTGGACAGGACATGTCTGTCGCCTCTCCGGAGGGACATGACAAACAGGATAAGTTTCTCCATTGGAGTCTTGCTGGACTCATGGAGCACCAGGATCGCGATCCTGAACTGAGAATTGAAGCATGCTTTTGAACAGACCACCGGTGGTAACGGACAGGAGAGAGCGGAGAGCGATGAGAGAAAGGTTGCAGAGAGGAGCAATGTAACGTTAAATGCAGCTAAGAGGCACTTCAAAAAACTGCCTCTTAGTGAAGTGTGTGTAGAGAACGGCATTCTCTACCGCGATGTTTGCGATGAATACAACAAGCAGAAAAGACTGGTTATCGTTCCACCTACATTCCTAACGCGTTAGCTTTGGCGCATTCCATGCTACCTGCAGGGCATGGAGGCACTAAGGTTACGTTGGCACGCTGTCGCAAGTTTGCGTACTGGCCGGGAATGAAGGCGGACGTGGAGCAATATGTCAGATCTTGTCCTGTCTGTTGTCGGTGTAAGAGGGATCCCGCCAGCTCCACTTATGAGGTATCCAGAGGTTGGCCAACCGTTTGACAGAGTCCATATGGATATTGTCGGACCTTTGTCTGTTTCAGACGAAGGCTATAGGTATGTACTGACAGTGATAGACGTCCTGTCACGCTTCTTGGTAGCAACCCCCCTTCGTACGAAGGCAGCCAAGGAAGTGGCAGCTGCGTTCTACAAGAACGTAGTCTGTGTACACAGCATCCCGCCGATTCTAGTCACGGATCAAGGAAGGAGTTCGTCAACACTCTCTTACGAGAGTTGACTCAGTTGTTACAGATTGATCATCTAAGGACAACTCCTTATCACCCGTCTGCAAACGGTGTGATAGAAAGGCCTAATGGCACCTTAATAAATATCTTGAGAACTTTGTGCGAGGACAATCGCGGTATCTGGGACCAAATGCTTCCGGTTGCAACACACGCCTACAACACTGCCTACCATCGTGTTCTGAAAGATTCACCATTTTTCTTGCTTTTCTCTCGGGACCCAAATGTTCCTTTTGAAGTGCTTGAGAATAAACTCCAACCTTGTTATGATGTTGACAGCTATAAAGAATTTACTTCTAGTGTCGCGCAGCGGACCAATAAACTATGTCAGACCAATATAGATATAGGATGGCAGGAGTCAGAAAGAATGTTTAGGAAATCCAAACCCAAACAGGTGGAAGTAGGAGATCGGGTCTACTTAAGGCATGTATGTACAAAGGGCGAACCAAAGAAGCTCCAGCCCTTGTTCAATGGACCTTTTAGGGTGCTAGAAAAAATAAGCCCTGTAGTCTTACGACTGCGTCCTGTTAGAGGTGGTAAGATCAAGACAGTTCACACAAATAATGTTCAGGTCGTTCACGAGGACTCTCTTGGCTTCCATGACTCTCCTAATGTCAGGCGTACATACCCTCTCCCTGATCAAGTAGTAGAAGTGGACCCACTCCCCATGACTTATTCCCCCGAGGAGCCGCTGCCATTGTCCCTTCCAGCTCCTTTCGAGCTCTCCTCACCGGCTCCTGTCTCCTCAGATGCTTCAGAGGTCCCCTCATTGGTTCCCTCAGCTCCTTCAGAGCCCTGTGTCAGTCGCTCATTACGCTCCAATACGGTACCCCCTTCTCTCCCCAATGTCATGGAACGCCCTCTTGAGTATCGCCAACGACCAACGAACTGATGCCCCCTATAATTACAGATCCTGGGTGTTGCCCTCTCCTTGTCTTCCCTTGATCCTCCAGGAGCAACCCTTTCGTCCCGGCCTCGTCTTCTCCCCAGTCTTTAAGATGCTGTTGACAGGACGGTACTATGTTGTCCCCGTCGTCATCAAGACGGACGCCATCCAACGTCCTCTCATCAACGTGGCAAATCTAACAGCGGAAGTTTCATGGTCGATTGAAAATATGAATCAATCGTTCCCTACTGTTGGTCTACTCAGGCGCACTCTAGACTCTTTTCACATTGAGTTTGAGAAGTTATTCAAAGATCTTAACAGCTTTCTGTCGGCTATGAGTGGTAGTGATGGAAGCCCATTTCGGACTCGCCAGAAGCGAGGGGCCGTGGATTTCCTTGGCTCGGTAGCAAACCTCCTTTTCGGTACGGCCACTCAGGCCCAAATAGATGTGATACACGGGAAGCTCTCCCAGCTCTACACTCTGTCCACAGAAGAGAGACGTCAACTTAACCTCCATCAGGAAGTCCTCAACGCCACAGTTCGGGACCTCCGTCATGTTCATTCTGCCATCTCCCGTCTAGAGTCCGCCTCGGCTTTGGCCTCAGCTATTATCCGTCAGTTCTCACTAAAAACCTTGCAAATTGAAGGGGAAATGCGTATTTTGGAGACTATCCTTCTCATTCAGTTGGCACTTAGTGACCTGAATCATGATACTCTGAATCTCAAGCTTGGCCTTCAGCAGCTGTCCCAAACGCAGGTTTCCCCTCTCCTCCTTCCAAATGATGTACTATTTTGTGTGCTCAGCAATGCGTCACTCCATTACCCAGGCTTACTTTTAACTGCAGCACATGAATATTTAGCATTGTATAGAGATGTCTCTAGGGTTATTTCTAAAGGTACGCTTTCCTCAGGAACCCTTCACTTCTACTTACAAATCCCCATGAAAGGGGATCCCTCTGACGTGTTCGATGTGTTTAAAATGGACGCGTTGCCTTTTCATCTTGATGGCACGCCATATTTTCTGCTCTCTTTCTCGATCGCCCAGACGCCCTCTCGCTGTGTTCTAAGTCTCTCCTCAGAGTCTTCCCCCCGGTCTTCATCCCGTCTCCTGCGGGCTGGGTCTTCGCTACCGATACTCCCCAGGTGGTCACCATGGTCTGCCCGGACAGCCCGGTCTCCAAATACAGGCAGACCATCAACGGGACGGGACTCCTCAGCCTCGGTATGGGCTGTAGTGCCCACTCCGACGCCTTCAGCCTCCCTGCCTCTGCTACTATGGACGGTGACGCCCCGCTGACGGTTCATCGCGCCCCCTTCCACATCGGACGTGACGTGGTCTCATCGCTCCTGGCCAAGCCTCCCCTTGGCCCCTTCCCCTCCCCGCCGCCGTCGCCCGGGTCGTCTCTGGCCCCCCCGCTGGACCTCCCTCCAGCACTTCACGCGCTCCAGGAATCCGTCTCTCCGGTCCCCGCCTTCGACCCCTTCCTCCCTTGGTGGGGGTGGCTGCTCCTCCTCGGCGTCGTCTTCGTCGCCGGTGGGTGGCCTTCTTCTGTCTCTTCAGGTCCGTCTCGCAGGACTCCTCCCCACGATCCCGCCATCCCGTCTTGGCCCTCCAGGGGCGTCCGCCGGGCGTAACGCTTCGTGCCACGAGGACGTGGCGTGATTTTAACGGGGGGGGTATGTGGTGCCCCGCGGGCTGCGACACCACTCGTGTCATCATCATCTTCTCCGGCAATATTTTCCGATGACAACAGCGGTATCGACCGCTAAAGCACAACACGGACTCCAACACATGATTGTCCCCAAACGCACTGTTCATTTACCAACCTATACACAATTGCAATTGCCCATTAACGCACCCGCTTATCTCTCTAAGCCAAAACACAATCAACCGCGGCCAAAACACAATCAACCGCGGCCAAAACACGATCAACCGCGGAACAAAATGTTATGAAAACAATGCTGCGTCACCGCGTGACAGCTACACTAAGGATTAAAATCGAGTGTAAGCCACATGTCGGTTAGGTAGACTATTGTATGAGCTCGGTGTGAGTTTGATGTATGACTCACACGCCTGACGTATTACCCTCGTGATGTCTGTATGTATGTCATGCCTATATAAGAAGCATTTACTCAGGCTAGACATCAGATCAGCCAGCACTCTGCTCGTGTGCGGTACACCCATTTGTCCTTCCCTAGACAACATGGGCAGAACATTCATCTTTGCTACTGTGAGTATGGAGTGAAGAATTACCATAGAGGAAAGCGTATCTAACATATCTATTGTGTTCTATTATCTTAGTTTTACTTAGGATTATATTTCTATGATACTTTATTGTGTGAGTTTTTACTCAATATTATACCAGTGCTAACGTCAGTAACCAATAGTGAAAGAAAACCTGAAGACTCATTGAGTCTCGTAAGCCAGTCGCTGGTTTAAACAATATTTTTACCCTTTGTAATATTAAGTAGTATTAAGGTAGAATAAAATACATATAAGAAAGGCGACACCGTTTCATCACCCCATTTACGAACTCCTTTAAATACTCCTAAAGTACCAGAATTTTAAGTCAAGTGTCACTAGTACAAACAGTGTGTCGTCTCCCCTGTGTGACCCGGACTACGGGTTACAACAATTATAATGACTTCCTTTTCATTGTTATTTGTTCCATTTTATTGTTTTGTGTTGAATTTCATCGGACTCTATTCCATTTCATTTTTTGGTGTTGCATTCCATTGTTCAAATTCCCCGGAGCGTTGATTTTTTTTTTATTTTTTTTTTTTACGTTGTTGCCTATTGCTCCGGTAGGCATCTTCCCGGTGAGGCCTAATGGTCGACCCAAGGCTTCTTCCAGGTGGGGCCTGATGGTCGGCCCAGCCCGTTCTGACGCAGGCGAGTGTTTATAGTGGCGCCATCTTGCGTTGGCTCATGCTGCCCCCCGGAACTCGTTCTTGATTCGCTTGGACGGCTTCCTCTAGAGTCCGGGTTGATGGGTGGTCTTCAGGAGAGCATATGAGTAGTTTTAAGCCACTCTTCCTCCTCCTCTTCCTCCTCCTCCTCCTCCTTCTCTTCCTCATCCTCCTCCTCCTCCTCCTCCTCCTCCTCCTCTTCCTCCTCCTTCCTCCTCCTTCCTCCCCTCATTCCTACTACTTCCTCCTTTTCTTCCTCCTCTTCCTCTTCCTCCTCCTCCTTTTCCTCCTCCTCTTCCTCTTCTTCATCCACTTCCTCCTCTTCCTCCTCTTCCTCCTCCTCTTCCTCCTCCTCTTCCTCTTCTTCAACTACTTCCTCTTCCTCCTCCTCCTCCTCCTCCTCCTCTTCCTCCTCTTCCTCTTCCTCCTCATCCTTCTCCTCTTCCTCCTCTTCCTCCTCCTCCTTCTTCTCCTCCTCCTCCTTCTTCTCTTCCTCCTCCTCCTCCTCCTTCTCCTCCTCCATCTCTTCTTCTTCCTCCTCCTCCTCCTCCTCCTCCTCCTCCTCCTCCGTCTCCTCATTCTTCTCTTCTTCCTCCTTCTCCTCCTCCTTCTTTTCTTGCTCCTCCTTCCTTTCTTCCTCCTCCTCCTCCTCCTCCTCTTCCTTCTCCTCCTCCTCCTCCTCTTCTTCTTCCTCCTCCTCTTATTCCCTTTCTTCCTCTTCCTCCTCTTCCTCCTCCTTTTCCTCCTCCTACTCCTACTTCTCTTCCTCCTTCTCCTCCTCCTCCTCCTCTTCCTTCTCTTCTTCCTCCTCCTCCTCCTCCTCCTCCTTCTCTTAATCCTCCTCCTCTTCCTAATCCTCCTCCTTCTTCTCCTCCTCCTTCTCTTCTTCCTCCTTCTCTTCTTCCTCCTCCTCCTCCTCCTCCTCCTCCTCTTCCTCCTCCTCTTCCTCTTCCTCTTTTTCATCCACTTCCATTTCCTCCTCCTCCTCCTCCTCCTCCTCTTCCTCATCCTGCTCCCTCACCCTATTCCTCCTACTTCCTCCTCTTCTTCCTCCTCTTCCTCTTCCTTCTCCTCTTCCTCCCCCCTCCTCTTTGTTTTTCGCAGAGGGGACCATACCCCAAACACCGTTAATTTTGCCCGGAGCGTTGCTTTCAGGCCATGAACGGCTTCCTCATCCTTTTCTACATCAGATGAAATGCCTCTGGGAAAAAAAAAAAGGAATTAAAGCGGGGTTTTTTTGTAAATCAAAAAAATCACGGAAGATTCTGAGAGCAATTCTGAGTGTACCATTCGATTCGTCGGAGTTTTCTGCATCGATTAGGTACCCTTTGCAAAGTTCAGAGTAAAAACTAAGCGAGAAATATCACTTTTTCCATACATGTCGACACAACACCCAACCTTATGAATTGCTGTTCCCTTACCTTAACCTAACTCGATTTCACGACTTAGGTTAGAGTAAGAAAACAGCAATTCATAAGGTTGGGTGTTGTATGATGGGTCAAAAGAAGAGGAAGAAGACCTTCACCAAGGACTGATCATGTACTACACTCGTGATATGGATTCACCATGGCCCGATCATGTGCTAGACTCGTGGTATGAGTTCACCACGGCCTGATCATGTGCTGGACTCGTGATATGTGTTCACCACGGCCTAATCATGTGCTGGACGCGTGATAATATTATGTGTTCAACATGACCTGATCATGTGCTAGACTCGTGATATGTAATCACCACGGCTTGATCATGTGCTAGACTCGTGGTATAAGTTAACCACGGCCTGATCATGTGCTGGACTCGTGATACGCGATCACCACGGCCTGATCATGAGCTAGACTCGTGATATGTCTTCACCGCGGCCTAATCATGTGCTAGACTCGTGTTATGAGTTCACCACGGCCTGATCATGTGCTAGACTCGTGATATGTTTTCACCACGGCCTAATCATGTGCTAGACTCGTGTTATGAGTTCACCACGGCCTGATCATGTGCTAGACTCGTGATATGTGTTCAACATGACCTAATCATGTGATAGACTCGTGATATGTAATCTCCACGGTTTGATCATGCGCTAGACTCGTGGTATGAGCTCACCATGGACCGATCATGTACTAGACTCGTGGTATGAGTTCACCACGGCCTGATCATGTGCTAGACTCGTTGTATAAGTTCACCACTGCCTGATCATGTGCTGGACTTGTGATACGCGTTCACCACGGCCTGATCATGTGCTGGACTCGTGATATGTTTTCACCACGGTCTAATCATGTGCTAGACTCGTGTTATAAGTTAACCACGGCCTGATCATGTGTTTGACTCGTGGTGTGTTCACCACGGCCCGATCATGTGCTAGACTCGTTGTATAAGATCACCACTGCCTGATCATGTGCTGGACTCGTGATACGTGTTCACCACGGCCTGATCATGTGCTGGACCCGTGATATGTTTTCACCAATGCCTAATCATGTCCTAGATTCGTGATATGTATTCACCACTGCCTGATCATGTGCTAGACTCGTGGTATGAGTTCACCATGGACTGATCATGTATTAGACTCGTGGGATGAGTTTACCACGGCCTAATCATGTGCTGGACTCGTGATATGTGCTCACAAAGGCCTGATCATGTGCTAGCCTCGTGATATGTATTCACCACGGCCCGATCGTGTGCTAGACTCGTGGGATGAGTTCAACACGGCCCGATCATTTGCTAGACTCGTGATATGGATCCACCATGGATCGACAATGTCCTGAACTAGAGATGTGCTCACCACGGCCTGATTCTATGCTGGACTCGTGACATTTATTCACCACGGCCTGATTCTGTGCAGGACTCGTCATATGTGTTCACCACGGCCTGATCATGTGCTGGACTCGTGGTATGGCTTCACCCCGGCCTGATCATGTCCTGGACTCATGATAAGTGTTCATCACGTCTTGATCATGTGCTACACTAGTAATATGGATTCATCAAGGCCTGAACATGTACTAGACTCGTGATATGGATTCACCATGGCCCGATCATGTGCTGGACTCGTGATATGTATTCACCACGGCTTCATCATGTGCTAGACTCGTGATATGGATTTACCATGGCCCGATCATATGCTGGACTTGTGATACGTGTTCAAAACGGCCTCCTTCTTCTATTCTTCCTCCTCCTCCTCCTCCTCCTCCATCTCTTCTTCCTCTTCCTACTCCTCCTCCTCCTCCGCCTCCTCCTTCTTCTCTTCTTCTTCCTCCTCCTCCTCCTTCATTTCTTCCTCCTCCTTCCTTTCTTCCTACTCCTCCTCCTCCTCCTTTTCCAGCTCCTCCTCCTCCTCCTCTTCCTTTTCTCCTCCTCTTCTTCCCCCTCTTCCTCTTCCTCCTCTTCCTCCTCCTCTTCCTCCTCCTCCTCCTCTTTTTCTTCCTCCTCCTCCTCCTCCTCCTCCTCCTCTTCCTCCTCCTTCCTCCTCCTTAACCCTCTCATTCCTACTACTTCCTCCTTTTCTTCCTCCTCTTCCTCTTCCTCCTTTTCCTCATCCTCTTCCTCTTCTTCATCCACTTCCTCCCCTTCCTCCTCATCCTTCTCCTCTTCCTCCTCTTCCCCCTCCTCCTTCTTCTCCTCCTCCTCCTTCTTCTCTTCCTCCTCCTCCTCCTCCACCTCCTCCTCCATCTCTTCTTCTTCCCCCTCCTCCTCCTCCTCCTCCTCCTTCTTCTCCTCCTCCTCCTCCTTCTTTTCTTCCTCCTCCTTCCTTTCTTCCTCCTCCTCCTCCTCCTCCTCTTCCTTCTCCTCCTCCTCCTCCTCCTCTTCCTCTTCCTCCTCCTCTTATTCCCTTTCTTCCTCTTCCTCCTCTTCCTCCTCCTTTTCCTCCTCCTACTCCTCCTTCTCTTCCTCCTCCTCCTCCTCCTCCTCCTCCTCCTCTTCGTCCTCCTTCCTCCTCCTTCCTCCCCTCATTCCTACTACTTCTTCCTTTTCTTCCTCCTCTTCCTCTTCCTCCTCCTCCTCTTCCTCCTCCTCTTCCTCTTCTTCAACTACTTCCACTTAATCCTCCTCCTCCTCCTCCTCCTCTTCCTCCTCTTCCTCTTCCTCCTCATCCATCTCCTCTTCCTCCTCTTCTTCCTCCTTCTTCTTCTCCTCCTCCTCCTCCTTCTTCTCTTCCTCCTCCTCCTCCTCCTCCTCCTCCATCTCTTCTTCTTCCTCCTCCTCCTCCTCCTCCTCCTCCTCCTCCGCCTCCTTCTTCTCTTCTTCCTCCTCCTCCTCCTCCTTCTTTTCTTCCTCCTCCTTCCTTTCTTCCTCCTCCTCCTCCTCCTCCTCTTCCTTCTCCTCCTCCTCCTCCTCTTCCTCTTCCTCCTCCTCTTATTCCCTTTCTTCCTCTTCCTCCTCTTCCTCCTCCTTTTCCTCCTCCTACTCCTCCTTCTCTTCCTCCTCCTCCTCCTCCTCCTCCTCCTCCTCCTCCTCCTCTTTGTCCTCCTTCCTCCTCCTTCCTCCCCTCATTCCTACTACTTCTTCCTTTTCTTCCTCCTCTTCCTCTTCCTCCTCCTCCTTTTCCTCCTCCTCTTCCTCTTCTTCATCCACTTCCTCCTCTTCCTCCTCTTCCTCCTCCTCTTCCTCCTCCTCTTCCTCTTCTTTAACTACTTCCTCTTCCTCTTCCTCCTCCTACTCCTCCTCCTCCTCTTCCTTCTCTTCTTCCTCCTCCTCCTCCTCCTCCTCCTTCTCTTAATCCTCCTCCTCCTCCTCCTCCTCCTCCTTCTTCTCCTCCTCCTTCTCTTCTTCCTCCTCCTCTTCTTCCTCCTCTTCCTCCTCCTCCTCCTCCTCCTCTTCCTCCTCCTCTTCCTCTTCCTCTTTTTCATCCACTTCCATTTCCTCCTCCTCCTCCTCCTCCTCCTCCTCCTCCTCCCTCACCCCATTCCTCCTACTTCCTCCTCTTCTTCCTCCTCTTCCTCTTCCTTCTCCTCTTCCTCCCCCCTCCTCTTTGTTTTCCGCAGAGAGGACCATACCCCAAACACCGTTAATTTTGCCCGGAGCGTTGCTTTCAGGCCATGAACGGCTTCCTCATCCATTTCTACATCAGATGAAATGCCTCTGGGAAATAAAAAAAGGAAATAAAACGATTTTTTTTTGTAAATCAAAAAAATCACCGAAGATTCTTAGAGTTATTTGCACATATATCCGCTATTCTGCAATTCTGAGTGTACCATTCGATTCGTCGGAGTTTTCTGCATCGATTAGGTACCCTTTGCAAAGTTCAGAGTAAAAACTAAGCCAGAAATATCACTTTTTCCATTCATGTCGACACAATACCCAACCTTATGAATTGCTGTTCCCTTAACTTAACCTAACTCGATTTCACGCGTTAGGTTAGAGTAAGAAAACAGCAATTCATAAGATTGGGTATTGTGTGATGGGTCAAAAGAAGAAGAAGAAGGAGACCCTGTTCCGCGATGCAGTGGTTACTGTGCACAGCACCGTTATAAGACCTCAAGAAGAGGAAGAAGATCTACATACTAGAATTCGGAAATAGGTAATATGAGGTGTCGAGTAGGGGATTAATTGGGTCAGTAAATTGCGTGTTGATAATTAGAGGGGGAGGGGGTTAATAATAAAGGAGGGGGGGTTAATGGGAGAAGGTGGAATTCGTAATTAGGTCATATTCGGTTGCGAATAAGGGGTAAATGGGGTCAGTACATTGCGCGCTGATAATCAAAAGGGGCGGGGGTTAACGGTAATGGGGGGGGGGGGCTAACGGAGGCGGTGAAACTCGAAAATAGGTCATGTGAGGTGTCGAATACTGGGTAAATGGGGTCAGTAAATTGCGTGGTGATAACCAGAGGGGGCGGGGGGTTAGGGTAAAGGGGGAGGCTATTGGGAGTATGTGGAATTCGTAATTAGGTCATGTTCGGTATCGAATAAGGGGTAAATGGGGTCAGTAAATTGCGTGGTGATAATTAAAAGGGGCTGGGGTTAACGGTAATTGGGGGGGCTAGTGAGAGCAGGTGTAATTCTTAGTTACCAAGGCCTGAACATGTGCTAGACTCATGATATGTGTTCACCACAGCAAGATCATGTGCTAGATTCGTGATATGTAATCACCACGGCCTGATCATGTGCTAGACTCGTGGTAGGAGTTAACCAAGACCTGATCATGTGCTGGATTCGTGATATGTGTTCACCACTGCCCGATCATGTGCTATACTCGTGGTATAAGTTCACCACGGCCAGATCATGTGCTAGACTCGTATAAGAAGTTCACAATGGCCTGATCATGTTCTGGACTCGTTATATGTTTTTACCACCGCCTGATCATGTGCTTGACTCGTGATATGGGTTCACCATGGCTCGATCATGTGCTAGACTCGGTATGTGTATGAGATGTGTTGCAATTCATTGCATTGTGTTGGATTTCATTGTTTTGTGTTCCATATGATTATAATGACTTCCTTTTCATTGTTATCTGTTACATTTTATTGTTTTGTGTTGAATTTCATCGAGCTCTATTCCACTTCATTGTATGGTGTTGCATTCCATTCTTCAAATTGCCCGGAGCGTTGATTTGAGGCTTCCTCATCATTTACGACATATGATGAAGTGCATCTTCGAATCAAAATACGTAAATGTAAAGAAATGGCATCATTTTATTATTTAATATAAAAATAGCCTAATGAAATCCATGGTAAAATGAAAATAACTCCATTTGCGTTCGTCGTAAAGCAATTCTGAGGGTACCATTTGATTCGGGGGACGTTTCTGCATGGCGTAGGTGCTCTTTTCAAAGTTCAGACCAAATACTTAGCGAAAAAATTCAACTTTTCTTGTTTCCCTCAGAGGACACCATACCCCTAACACCGTTAATTTTGCCCGGAGCGTTGATTTCAGGCCATGAACGGCTTCCTCAACCTTTTCTACATAAGGTGAAATGCCTCTGGGGAATAAAACTAGGAATAAAAGCGGGTTTTTTTTCTGTAAATCAAAAAAATCACCGAAGATTCAAAACAGTTATTTGCAAATATATCCGCTAGTTTTTATCTTAGAGCAATTCTGAGTGTACCATTCGATTCGTCGGAGTTTTCTGCATCGAATAGGTACCCTTTGCAAAGTTCAGAGTAAAAACTAAGCGAGAAATATCACTTTTTTCATTCATGTCGACACAACACCCAACCTTATGAATTGCTGTTCCCTTAACTTAACCTAACTCGATTTCACGCGTTAGGTTAGAGTAAGAAAACAGCATTTCATAAGATTGGGTGTTGTGTGATGGGTCAAAAGAAGATGAGGAAGAAGACCCTGCTCCGCGATGCAGTGATTACTGTGCACAGCACCGTTATAAGGCCTCAAAAAGAGGAAGAAGATCTACATACTAGAATTCGGAAATAGGTCATATGGGGTGTAGAGTAGGGGGTTAATGGGGTCAGTAAATTGCGTGGTGATAATTAGAGGGGGCGGGGGTTAATAATAAAGGGGGGGGGGGTTAATGGGAGAAGGTGGAATTTGTAATTAGGTCATATTCGGTTTCGATTAAGGGGTAAATGGGGTCAGTAAATTGCGTGCTGATTATTAAAAGGGGCGGGGGCTAGCGGTAATGGGGAGGGGCTAATGGGAGTAGGTGAAACTCGAAAATAGGTCATGTGAGGTGTAGAATACTGGGCAAATGGGGTAGGTAAATTGCGTGGTGATAACAAGAGGGGGCGGGGGGGTAAGGGTAAAGGGGGGGGCTATTGGGAGTATGTGGAACTCGTAATTAGGTCATGTTCGCTATCGAATAAGGAGTAAATGGGGTCAGTCAATTGCGTGGTGATAATTAAAAGGGGCTGGGTTTAACGGTAATTTGGGGGGCTAGTGAGAGCAATTGTAATTCGTAGTTACCAAGGCCTGATTATGTGCTAGACTCATGATATGTGTTCACCACGGCCTGATCATGTGCTAGATTCGTGATATGTAATCACCACGGTCTTATCATGTGCTAGACACGTGGTATGAGTTAACCACGACCTGATCATGTGCTGGACTCGTGATATGTGTTGACCACTGCCCGATCATGTGTTAGACTCGTGGTATAAGTTCACCACGGCCAGATCATGTGCTAGACTCGTGTAAGAAGTTCACCATGGCCTGATCATGTGCTGGACTCGTGATATGTTTTCACCACCGCCTGATCATGTGCTTGACTCGTGATATGGATTCACCATCGCCCGATCATGCGCTAGTCTCGGTATGTGTATGAGTTGTGTTGCAATTCATTGCATTGTGTTGGATTTCATTGTTTTGTGTTCCATATGAATATAATGACTTCCTTTTCATTGTTATCTGTTTCTTTTTATTGTTTTGTGTTGAATTTCATCGAACTCTATTCCACTTCATGGTATGGTGTTGCATTCCATTGTTCAAATTGCCCGGAGCGTTGATTTGAGGCTTCCCCATCATTTTCGACATAAGATGAAGTGCCTCTTCGAATCAAAATACTTAAATGTAAAGAAATAGCATCATTTTATTATTTAATATATAAATAGCCTATTGAAATCCATGGTAAAATGACAATAACTCCATTTGGGTTTGTTTAAAGCAATTCTGAGGGTACCATTCGATTCGGGGGACGTTTTTGCATGGCGTAGGTGCTCTTTTCAAAGTTCAGACCAAATACTTAGCAAGAAAAATCTACTTTTCTTGTTTCTCCGAGAGGGGACCATACCCCTAACACCGTTAATTTTGCCCGGAGCGTTGATTTCAGGCCATGAACCGCCTCCTCATCCTTTTCTACATAAGGTGAAGTGCCTCTGGGGAATAAAAAAAGGAATAAAAGCGGATTTTTTTCTGTAAGTCAAAAAAATCATCGAAAATTCCAAACAGCTATTTGCAAATATATCAGCTAGTTTTTATCTTAGAGCAATTCTGAGTGTACCATTCGATTCCTCGGAGTTTTCTGCATCGATTAGTTACCCTTTGCAAAATTCAGAGTAAATACTAAGCGAGAAATATAGCTTTTTCTATTCATGTCGACACAACACCCAACCTTATGAATTGCTGTTCCTTTAACTTAACCTAACTCGATTTCACGCGTTAGGTTAGAGTAAGGAAATAGCAATTCATAAGATTGGGTGTTGTGTGATGGGTCAAAAGAAGAAGAGGAAGAAGACCCTGCTCCGCGATGCAGTGGTTACTGTGCACAGCACCGTTATAAGGCCTCAAGAAGAGGAAGAAGATCTACATACTAGAATTCGGAGATAGGTCATATGCGGTGTCGAGTAGGGGGTTAATGGGGTCAGTAAATTGCGTGGTGAAAATTAGAGGGGGCTAGGGTTAATAATAAAGGGGGGGGGGTTAATGGGAGAAGGTGGAATTCGTTATTAGGTCATATTCGGCTGCGAATAAGGGGTAAATGGGGTCAGTAAATTGCGTGCCGATAATTAAAAGGGGCGGGGGTTAACGGTAATGAGGGGGGGCTAATTGGAGTCGGTGAAACTCGAAAGTAGGTCATGTGAGGTGTCGAATACTGGGTAAATGGGGTAGGCAAATTGCGTGGTGATAACCAGAGGGGGCGGGGGGCTAGGGTAAAGGGGGAGGCTATTGGGAGTATGTGGAATTCGTAATTAGGTCATGTTTGGTATCGAATAAGGGGTAAATGGGGTCAGTAAATTGCGTGGTGATAATTAAAAGGGGCTGGGTTTAACGGTAATTTGGGGGGCTAGTGGGAGCAGGTGTAATTCATAGTTACCAAGGCCTGATCATGTGCTAAACTCATGATATGTGTTCACCACGGCCTGATCATGTGCTAGATTCGTGATATGTAATCACCACGGCCTGATCATGTGCTAGACTCGTGGTATGAGTTAACCACGACCTGATCATGTGCTGGACTCGTGATATGTGATCACCACTGCCCGATCATGTGCTAGACTCGTGGTATAAGTTCACCACGGCCAGATCATATGCTAGACTCGTGTAAAAAGTTCACCATGGCCTGATCATGCTCTGGACTCGTTTATGTTTTCACCACCGCCTGATCATGTTCTTGACTCGTGATATGGGCTCACCCTGGCCCGATCATGTGCTAGATTCGGTATGTGTATGAGTTGTGTTGCAATTCATTGCATTGTGTTGGATTTCATCGTCTTGTGTTCCATATGATTATAATGACTTCCTTTTCATTGTTATTTGTTCCATTTTATTGTTTTGTGTTGAATTTCATCGGACTCTATTCCATTTCATTTTTTGGTGTTGCATTCCATTGTTCAAATTCCCCGGAGCGTTGATTTTATTTATTATTTTTTTTTTTTTACGTTGTTGCCTATTGCTCCGGTAGGCATCTTCCCGGTGAGGCCTAATGGTCGACCCAAGGCTTCTTCCAGGTGGGGCCTGATGGTCGGCCCAGCCCGTTCTGACGCAGGCGAGTGTTTATAGTGGCGCCATCTTGCGTTGGCTCATGCTGCCCCCCGGAACTCGTTCTTGATTCGCTTGGACGGCTTCCTCTAGAGTCCGGGTTGATGGGTGGTCTTCAGGAGAACATGTGAGTAGTTTTAAGCCACTCGCGGTGACTGAAAAATCCAAGTGGTAGCGTGAGGATTCGAACCCGCGTCGTCCATCACGCGGCGAATGTGGGTCCAGTACGCTATCACTTCGGCCACCTCTTATCCTAGGATTTAAGGCTTCCTCTTCATTTTCGACATAAGATGAGGTGCCTCTTCGAATCAAAATACTTAAATGTAAAGAAATAGCATCATTTTATTATTTAATATATAAATAGCCTAATAAAATCGATGGTAAAATGACAATAACTCCATTTGCATTCGTCCTAAAGCAATTCTGAGGGTACCATTCGATTCGGGGGACGTTTCTGCATGGCGTAGGTGTTCTTTTCAAAGATCAGACCAAATACTTAGCGAGAAAATTCAACTTTTCTTGTTACTCGCAGAGGGGACCATACCCCTAACACCGTTAATTCTGCCCGGATCGTTGATTTCAGGCCATGAACGGCTTCCTCATCCTTTTCCACATAAGGTGAAATACCTCTGGGTTATAAAACTAGAAATAAAAGCGGGTTTTTTTCTGTAAATCAAAAAAATCATCGAAGATTCCAAACGGTTATTTGCAAATATATCCGCTAGTTTTTATCTTAGAGCAATTCTGAGTGTACTATTCGATTCGTCGGAGTTTTCTGCATCGATTAGGTACCCTTTGCAAAGTTCAGAGTAAAAACTTAGCGAGAAATATCACTTTTTTCATTCATGTCGACACAACACCCAACCTTATGAATTGCTGTTCCCTTAATTTAACCTAACTCGATTTCACGCGTTAGGTTAGAGTAAGAAAACAGCAATTCATAAGATTGGGTGCTCAGGGAAGGGTCAAAAGAAGAAGAGGAAGAAGACCTTGCTCCGCGATGCAGTGGTTACCGTGCATAGTTCCGTTATAAATCCTCAAGAAGAGAAAGAAGATCTAGATGCTAGAATTCGAAAATAGGTCATATGGGGTGTTGAGTAGGGGGTTAACGAGGTCAGTAAAATGTTTGCTGATAATTAGACAGGGCAAGGGCTCATGACAATGTGGTAGGGGCTAATGGGCGTAGTTGGAGCTCGTAATTAGGTCATGTTTGGTACTGAATAAGGGGTAAATGGGGTCAGTAAATTGCTTGGTGATATTTAAAGGGGGCGGGGGTTAACGGTAATGGGGGGGCTAATGGGAGTAGGTGAAACTCGAAAATAGGTCATGTGAGGTGTCGAATACTGGTTAAATGGAGTCAGTAAATTGCGTGGTGATAATTAAAGGGGGCAGGGGTTAACGGTAATTGGGAGGTGCTAATGGGAGTAGGTGAAACTCGAAAATAGGTCATGTGAGGTGTCGAATACTGGGTAAATGGGGTCAGTAAATTGCGTGGTGATAATCAGAGGGAGCGCAGGGTTAGGGTAAGGGGGGGGGGGCTACTGGGAGTAGGTGGAGTTCGTAATTAGGTCATGCTCGGTGTCGAATAGGGAGTAAATGTGGTCAGTAAATTGCGTGGTGATTAATAAAGGGGGCGAGGGTGAAAAGTAATGGGGGGCTAATGGGAATAGGTGGAATTCGCAAATAGGTTACATCAGGTGTCGAATAGGGAATAAATCTGGTCAGTAATTTACATGGTGATAATTAAAGGGGGATGAGGTTGATGGTAACGGGGGTATCTAATGGGAGTAGGTGGAATACGAATGACTTAATTTATATATATATATATATATATATATATATATATATATATATATATATATATATATATATATATATATATATATATATATATATATATATATATATATATATATATATATATATATATATATATATATATATATATATATATATATATATATAAACTGCCTAATAAAATACATCGTAAAATGACAATAACTCCATTAGCGTTCATCGTAAAGCAATTCTGAAAGTACCTTTCGATTCGGTGGACGTTTCTCCATGGGGTAGGTGCCCATTTCAAAGTTCATACTAAAAACTAAGCGATTAAATTCATCTTTTCTTGTTTTTCGCAAAGGGGACCATACCCCCAAACACCGTTAATTTTGTTTGGGGCGTTGATTTCAGGCCATGAACGGCTTCCTCATCCTTTTCTACATAACATGAAATGCCTCCCGGAAATAGAAAAAGAATTAAAAGTTGTGTTTTTCTGTAAATCAAAAAAAATCCCCGAACATTCCTGATAGTTATATGCAAATATATCCGTTAGTTTTTATCTTAGAGCAATTCTGAGTTTACCATTCGATTCGTCGGAGTTTTCTGCATCGATTAGGTTCCCTTTGCAAAGTTCAGAGTAAAAACTAACCGAGAAATATCACATTTTCCATACATGTCGTCACAACACCCATACTTATGAATTGCTGGTCCTTTAACATAACATAACACAATTTCACGAGTTAGGTTAGAGTAAGAAAGCAGCGATTCATAAGATTGGGTGTTGTTTGATGGGTCAAAAGAAGAAGAGGAAGAAGACCTTGTACCGCGATGCAGTGGTAACCGTTCATAGCTCCGTTATAAGGACTCAAGAGGAGGAAGAAGATCTAGATGCTAGAATTCGGAAATAGGTCCTATGGGGTGTTGAGTAGGGGGGTTATTGGGGTCAGTAAATTGCGTGGTGATAATTAGAGGGGATGGGGGTTCATGATAATGTGGGGGGGGGGCTAATGTGCGTAGTTGGAATTCGTAATTAGGTCATGTTCGGTATCGAATAAGGGGTAAATTGGGTCAGTAAATTGCATGGTGATATTTAAAGGGGGCGGGGGTTAACGGTAATGGGGGGGGGCTAATGGGAGTAGGTAAAACTCGAAAATAGGTCATGTGAGGTGTCGAATACTGGTTAAATGAGGTCAGTAAATTGCGTGGTGATAATTAGAGGGGATGGGGGTTCATGATAATATGGGGGGGTGGGCTAATGTGCGTAGGTGGAACTCGTAATTAGGTCATGTTCGGTATCGAATAAGGGGTAAATGGGGTCAGTAAATTGCGTTGTGATAATTAGAGGGGGCTGGGGTTCATGATAATGTGGGGGGGGCTAATAGGAGTAGGTGGAATTCGTAATTAGGTCATGTTCGGTATCGAATAAGGGGTAAATTAGGTCAGTAAATTGCATGGTGATATTTAAAGGGGGCGGGGGTTAACGGTAATGGGGGGGGGCTAATGGGAGTAGGTAAAACTCGAAAATAGGTCATGTGAGGTGTCGAATACTGGTTAAATGGGGTCAGTAAATTGCATGTTGATAATCAGAGGGGGCGGAGGGTTAGGGTAAGGGGGGAGGGGGCTATTTGGAGTAGGTGGAATTCGTAATTATGTCATGTTCGGTGTCGAATAGGGATTAAATGGGGTCAGTAAATTGCGTGGTGATAATTAAAGGGGGTGGGAATGAAAGGTAATTTGGGGACTAAAGGGAATAGGTGGAATTCGAAAATAGGTCATGTCAGGTGTCGAGTAGGGATTAAATCGGGTCAGTAATTTACGTGGTGTTAATTAAAGGGGGATGAGGTTGATGGTAATGGGGGGGGGGCTAATGGGAGTAGGTGGAATACGGAAATGACCTCGTTTTAGTTTTTAATATAAAAATAGCCTAATAAAATACATCGTAAAATGACAATAATATCATTAGCGTTCATCGTAAAGCAATTCTGAAAGTACCATTCGATTCGGCGGACGTTTCTGCATGGGGTAGGTGCCCTATTCAAGGTTGATACTAAAAACTAAGCGATAAAATTCATCTTTTCTTCTTTTTCGCATAGGGGACCATACCCCCAAACACCGTTAATTTTGCCTGCGGCGTTGATTTCAGGCCATGAACGGCTTCCTCATCCTTTTCTACATAAGATGAAATGCCTCTGGGAAATAGAAAAAGGAATAAAAGCGGTTTTTTCTGTAAATCAAAAAAATCCCCGAGCATTCCTGATAGTTATATGCAAATATATCCGTTAGTTTTTATCTTAGAGCAGTTCTGAGTGTACCATTCGATTCGTCGGAGTTTTCTGCATCGATTGGGTACCCTTTGCAAAGTTCAGATCAAAAACTAAGCGAGAAATATCACATTTTCCATACACGTCGACACAACACCCATACTTATGAATTGCGGTTCCATTAGCCTAACCAATCTCGATTTCACGAGTTAGGTTAGAGTAAGAAAACAGCAATTCATATTATTTGATGTTGTGAGATGGGTCAAAAGAAGAAGAGGAAGAAGAACTTGCTCCGTAATGCAGTGGTTACTGTGCATAGCTCCGTTATAAGGCCTCTAGAAGACAAAAAAGATCTAGATGCTAGAATTTGGAAATAGGTTATATGGGGTGTCGAGTAGGAGGTTAATGGGGTCGGTAAATTGCGTGGCGATAATTAGAGGGGGTGGGAGTTCATGATAATGGGGAGGGGGGGTAATGGGAGTAGGTGGAACTCGTAATTAGGTCATGTTCGGTGTTGAATAGTTAGTAAATGGCGTCAGTAAATTGCGTGGTGATAGTTAAATGGGGCGGGGGTGAGAAGTAATGGGTGGGGGGGCAAATCGGAGTAGGTGAAATTCGGAAATAGGTCATCTGAGGTGTCGAAGAGGGAATAAATCGGGACAGTAATTTGCGTGGTGGTAATTGAAGGGGAATGAGGTTGATGGGAACGGGGGGGGCTGGCTAATGGGAGTAGGTGGAATACGGAAAAGGCTTCATTTTTTTTTTTATTTAAAAATAGCCTAATAAAATACATCGTTTAATGACAATAACTCCATTACCGTTCTTCGTAAAGCAATTCTGAAAATATCATATGAATCGGTGGAAGTTTCTGCATGGGGTAGGTGCCCATTTCAAAGTTCATACTAAAAACTAAGCGATAAAATTCATCTTTTCTTGTTTTTCGCAAAGGGGACCATACCCCCAAACACCGTTAATTTTGCCTGGGTTGTTGATTTCAGGCCGTGAACGGCTTCCTCATCCTTTTCTGCATAAGATGAAATGCCTCTGGAAAATAGAATAAGGAATAAAAGCAGTTTTTTTTCTGTAAAACAAAAAAATCCCCAAACATTCCTGAAAGTTATATGCAAATATATCCGTTAGTTTTTATCTTAAAGCAATTCTGAGTGTACCATTCGACTCGTCTGAGTTTTCAGCATCGATTAGGTACCCTTTGCAAAGTTCATAGTAAAAACTAAGCGAGAAATATCACATTTTCCATACACGTCGACACAACACCCATACTTATGAATTGCTGTTCCTTTAGCTAACCTAACTCGAATTCACGAGCTAGGTTAGAGTAAGAATACAGCAATTCATAAGATTGGGTGTTGTGTGATGGGTCAAAAGAAGAAGAGGAAGAAGACCTTGTTCCGCGATGCAGTGGTTACCGTGCATAGCTCCGTTATAAGGCCTCAAAAAGAGAAAGGAGATCTAGATGCTAGAATTCGGAAATAGGTCATATGGGGTGTCGAGTAGGGTTTTAATGGGGTCAGGAAAATGCGTGGCGATAATGATATGGGGCGGGAGTTCATGATAATAAGGGGGGAGGGGCTAGTGGTAGTAGGTTGAATTCGTAATTAGGTCATGTTCGGTATCGAATAAGGGGTAAATGGGGTCAGTAAATTGCGTGGTAATAATTAATGAGTTCGGGGGTTAACGGTAGTTTGAGGGGCTAATGGGAGTACGTGAAACTCGAAAAAAGGGCATGTGAGGTGTCGAATACTGGGTAAATGGGGTGATAATTAAAGGAGGATGAGGTTGATGGTAACGAGGGGGGGGGGGGGTGGGGCTAATGGAATTCTGTGGAATACGGAAATGGCCTCATTTTTTTTTTTTTAAATAGCCTAATACAATACATCGTAAAATGACAATAGCTCCATTACCGTTCTTCGTAAAGCAATTCTGAAAGTTCTATTTGAATCGGCGGACGTTTATGCATGGGGTAGGTGCCCATTTCAAAGTTCAGACTAAAAACTAAGCAAAGGTGACCATAACCCCATACGCCGTTAATTTTGCTTGGGGCGTTGCTTTCGGTCAGTAAATTGCGTGGTAATAATTAAAGAGGGCGGGGGTTAACGGTAATGGGGGGGAGGCTAATGGGAGTACATGAATCATTGGGTGTTGTTTTATGGGTCAAAAGAAGAGGAGGAGGAAAACCTTGTTCCGCGATGCAGTGGTTACCGTGCATAGCTCCGTTTAAGGACTCATGAGGAGGAAGAAGATCTAGATGCTAAAATTCGGAAATAGGTCATATGGGGTGTCAAGTAGGGGGTTAATGGGGTCAAAAAATTGTGTGGTGATAATTAGAGGGGATGGGGGTTTATAATAATGTGGAGGGGGCTAATGGGAGAAGGTGGAATTCGTAATTAGGTCATGTTCGGTATCGAAAAAGGGGTAAATTGGGTCAGAAAATTGCTTGGTGATAATTAAAGGGGGCGGAGGTTAACGGTAATTAGGGGGGGCTAATGGGAGTAGGTGAAACTCGAAAATAGGTCATGTGAGGTGTCGAATACTGGTTAAATGGGGACAGTAAATTACGTGGTGATAATCAGAGGAGGCAAGGGGCTAGGGTAAGGGGGGGAGGCTATTGGGAGTATCTGGAATTCGTAATTAGTTCATATTCGGTGTCGAATAGGAAGTAAATCGGGTCAGTAAATTGCGTGGTGATAACTAAAGGGGACGGAAATGAAAAGTAATAGGGGGGGCTAATGGGAATAGGTGGAACTCGTGAATAGGTCATCTCAGGTGTCGAATAGGGAATAAATCGGGTCAGTAATTTCCATGATGATAATTAAAGGGGGATAAGGTTGATGTTGATGGGGGGGAGCTAATGGGAGTAGGTGGAATACGGAAATGGCTTCATTTTATTTTATTTTTATAAAAATAGCCTAATAATATACATCGTAAAATGACAATAACTCCATTAGCGCTCATCGTAAAGCAATTCTGAAAGTACCATTCGATTCGGCGGACGTTTCTGCATGGGTTAGGTGCCCATTTCAAAGTTCATACTAGAAACTAAGCGATAAAATGCATCTTTTCTTGTTTTTCGCAGAGGGGACCATACCCCCAAACACCGTTAATTTTGGCTGGGGTGTTGAATTCAGGCCATGAACGGCTTCCTCATCCTTTTCTACGTGAGATGAAATGCCTCTGGGAAATAGAAAAAGGAATAAAAGCGTTTTTTTCTCTGTAAATCAAAAAAATCCCCGAACATTCACAATAGTTATATGCAAATATATCCTTTAGTTTTTATCTTAGAGCAATTCTGAGTGTACCATTCGATTCGTCGGAGTTTTCTGCATCGATTAGGTACCTTTTGCAAAGTTCAGATTAAAAACTAATCGAGAAATATGACATTTTTTATACACGTCGACACAACACCCATACTAATGAATTGCTGTTCCCTTAGCCTAACATATCTCGATTTCACGAGTAAGAAAACAGCAATTCATAAGATTGGGTGTTGTGGGATGGGTCAAAAGAAGAAGAGGAAGAAGACCTTGCTCCGCAATGCAGTGGTTACCGTGCATAGCTCCGTAATAAGGCCTCAAGAAAAGAAAGAAGATCTAGGTGCTAGAATTCGGAAATGGGTCATATGGGGTGTCGAGTAGGGGGTTAATGGAGTCAGTAAATTGCGTGGTGATAATTAGATAGGGCGGGGGCTCATGATAATGGGGGGGGGGGGCTAATGGGAGTAATTGGAATTCGTAATTAGGTCATGTTCGGTATCGAAAAAGGGGTAAATGTGGTTAGTAAATTGCGTGGTGATAATTAAACAAGGCGGGGGTTAAAAGTAATGGGGGGGGCTAGTGGGAATAGGTGGAATTCGAAAATAGGTCATGCCAGGTGTCGAATAGGGAATAAATCGGGTCAGTAATTTACGTGGTAATAATTAAAGGGGGATGAGGTTGATCGTAATGTGGGGGGCTAATGGGAGTACGTGGAATACGGAAATGGCTTCATTTTTTTTTTTTATATAAAATTAGCCTTAAAAAATACATCGTAAAATAACAATAACTCTATTTACTTTCGTCGTAAAGCAATTCTGAAAGTACCGTTCGATTCGGCAGACGTTTCTGCATGGGGTAGGTGCCCATTTCAAAGTTCGAAGTAAAACCTAAGCGATTAAATTCATCTTTTCTTATTCGCAAAGGGAACCATACCCCCAGACCCCGTTAATTTTGCCCGGTGTGTTGCTTTCAGGCCATGAACGGCTTCCTCATCCTTTTCTACAAAAGATGAAATGCCTCTGGAAAATGGAAAAAGGGAGTATTGGTAGAAGATGGAATTCGTAATTAGGTCATGTTCGGTGTCGAATAGGGAGTAAATGGGGTCAGTAAATTGCGTGGTGGTAATTAAAGGGGGCGGGGGTGAAAAGTAATGGAGGATGCTAATGGGAATAGGTGGAATTCGAAAATAGGTCATGTCAGGTGTCGAATAGGGAATAAATCGGGTCAGTAATTTACGTGGTGATAATTAAAGGGGGATGAGGTTGATGGTAATGGGGAGGGGGGCTAATGGGAGTAGGTGGAATACGGAAATGACTTCGTTTTATTTTTTAATATAAAAATAGCCTAATAAAATGCATCGTAAAATGACAATAACTCCATTAGTGTTCATCGTAAAGCAATTCTGAAAGTACCGTTCGACTCGGCGGACGTTTCTGCATGGGGTAGGTGCCATTTCAAAGTTCTTACTAAAAACTAAGTGATAAAATTCATCTTTTCTTATTTCCGCATAGAGGACCATACCTCCAAACACCGTTAATTTTGCCTGGGTTGCTGATTTCAGGCCATGAACGGACTCCTCTTCCTTTTCTACATAAGATGAAATGCTTCTGGGAAATAGAAAAAGGAATAAAAGCGCTTTTTCTGTTAATCAAAAAAATCCCCGAACATTCCTGATAGTTATATGTCAATATATCCGTTACTTTTTATCTTAGAGCAATTCTGAGTGTACCATTCGATTCGTCGGAGCTTTCTGCATCGATTAGGTACCCTTTGCAAAGTTCAGAGTAAAAACTAAACGAGAAATATCACATATTCCATATATGTCGACACAACACCCATACTTATGAATTGCTGTTCCCTTAGCCTAATCTAACTCGATTTCACGAGTTAGGTTAGAGTAAAAATACATCAATTCATAAGATTGGGTGTTGTTTGATGGGTCAAAAGAAGAAGAGGAAGAAGACTTTGTTCCGCGATGCAGTGGTTACCGTGCATAGCTCCGTTATAAGGACTCAAGAGGAGGAAGAAGATCTAGATGCTAGAATTCAGAAATAGGTCATATGGGGTGTCGAGTAGGGGGTTAATGGGGTCAGTAAATTGCGTGGTGATAATTAGAGGGGATAAGGGTTCATGATAATGTAGGGGGGGGCTAATGTGAGTAGGTGGAATTCATAATTAGGTCATGTTCGGTATCGAATAAGAGGTAAATGGGGTCAGTAAATTGCGTTGTGATAATTAGAGGGGGCGGGGGTTCATAATAATGTGGGGGGGGCTAATAGGAGTAGGTGGAGTTCGTAATTAGGTCTTGTTCGGTATCGAATAAGGGGTTAGGGTAAGGAGGGGGTGCTATTGGGAGTAGGTGGAATTCGTAATTAGGTCATGTTCGGTGTCGAATAGGGAGTAAATGTAGTCAGTAAATTCCGTGGTGATAATTAAAGGTGGCAAGGGGTGAAAAGTAATTGGGGGGGCTAATGGGAATAGGTGGAGTTCGAAAATAGGTCATGTCAGGTGTCGAATACGGATTAATTCTCGTCAGTAATTTACGTGGTGATCACTAAGGGGGTGATGAGGTTGATGGTAATGGGGGGGGGGCTAATGGGAGTAGGTGGAATACGGAAATGGCTTCTTTTTATTTTTTTATATAAAAATAGCCTAATAAATTCATTGTAAAATGACAATAACTCCGTTAGCGTTCATCGTAAAGCAATTATGTATGTACCATTTGATTCGGCAGACGTTTCTGCATGGGGTAGGTGCCCATTTCAAAGTTCATACTAAAAACTAAGCGATAAAATTCATCTTTTCGTGTTTTTCGAAAAGTGGACCATACCCCCAAACACCGTTAATTTTGCTTGGAGCGTTGATTTCAGGCCATGAACCGCTTCCTCATCCTTTTCTACATAAGATGAAATGCCTCTGGGAAATAGAAAAAGGAATACAAGGTTTTTTTTCAGTAAATCAAAAAAATTCGCGAACATTCCTGATAGCTATATGCAAAAAAAAAAACTTTGTTTTTATCTTAGAGCAATTCTGAGTGTACCATTCGATTCGATTAGGTACCCTTTACAAAGTTCAGAGTAAAAAATAAGCGAGAAATATCACATTCTCCATACACGTCGACAAAACACCCATACTTATGAATTGCTGTTCCATTAACCTAACCTAACTCGATTTCACGAGTTAGGTTAGAGTAAGAAAACAGCAATTCATCAGATTGGGTGTTGAGGAAACAAGGAAAGAAGAAGAGGAAGAAGACCTTGCTCCGCGATGCAGTGGTTACCGTGCATAGCTTAGTTATAAGGCCTCAAGAAGAGTAAGAAGATCTAGATGCTAGAATTCGGAAAGGGGTCATATGGGGTGTCGAGTAGGGGGTTAATGGGGTCAGTAAAATGCGTGGTGATAATTAGATAGGGCGAGGGCTCATGATATTGTGGGGGGGGCTAATGGGAGTAATTGGAATTCGTATTTAGGTCATGTTCGGTATCGAATAAGGGGTAATTGGGGTCAGTAAATTGCGTGGTGATAATTAAAGGAGGCGGGGTTAACGGTAACTTGGGAAGCTAATAGGAGTAGGTAAAACTCAAAAATAGGTCATGTAAGTTTTCGAATACTGGGTAAATGGGGTCAGTAAATTGTGGTGATGATCAGAGGGGGCGGGGGGTTAAGGTAACGGGGGGCTATTGGGAGTAGGTGGAATTCGTAATTAGGTCATGTTCGGTGTCGAATAGGGAGTAAATGGGGTCAGTAAACTACGTGATGACAATTAAAAGGGGCGGTGGTGAAAAGTAATGGGGGGGGGGGCTAATGGGAGTAGGTGGAATACGGAAATGGCTTCATTTTATTTTTTTATATAAAAATAGCCTATTGAAATACATCGTGAAATGACAATAACTCCATTAGCGTTCATCGTAAAGCAATTCTGAAAGTACCGTTCGATTCGGCGGACGTTTTTTCATGGGGTAGGTGCCCATTTCAAAGTTCATACTAAAAACTAAGCGATAAAATTCATCTTTTCTTGTTTTTCGCAAAGAGGACCATACCCCCAAACACCGTTAATTTTGCCTGGGGCATTGATTTCAGGCCATGAACGGCTTCCTCATTTTTTCTACATAAGATGAAATGCCTCTGGGAAATAGAAAAAGGATACAAGCGGTCTTTTCTATAAATCAAAAAAATCCCCGAACATTCCTGATAGTTATATTCAAATATATCCGTTAGTTTTTATCTTAAAGCAATTCTGAGTGTACCATTCGATTCGTCGGAGTTTTCAGCATCGATTAGGTACGCTTTGCAAAGTTCAGAGTAAAAACTAAGCGAGAAATATCACATTTTCGATACACGTCGACACAACACCCATACTTATGAATTGCTGTTCCATTAACCTAACCTAACTCGATTTCACGAGTTAGGTTAGAGTAAGAAAACAGCAATTCATAAGATTGGGTGTTGTGTGATGGGTCAAAAGAAGAAGAGGAAGAAGACCTTGCTCCGCGATGCAGTGGTTACCGTGCATAGCTCCGTTATAAGGCCTCAAGAAGAGAAAAAAGATCTAGATGCTAGAATTCGGAAATAGGTCATATGGGGTGTCGAGTGGGGTCAGTAAATTGCGTGGTGATAATTAGATAGGGCAAGGGTTCATGATAATGTGGGGGTGGTTAATGGGAGTAATTGGAATTCGTAATTAGGTCATGTTCGGTATCGAATAAGAGGTAAATGGGGTCACTAAATTCCGTGGTGATAATTAAAAGGGGCGGGGGTTAACGGTAAATGGCGGGGGACTAATGGGAGTAAGTGAAACTCGAAAATAGGTCATGTGAGGTGTCGAATACTGGTTAAATGGGGTCAGTAAATTGCGTGGTGATAATCAGAGGGGGCGGGAGGTTAGGGTAAGGAGGGGGTGCTATTGGGAGTAGGTGGAACTCGTAATTGGGTCATGTTCGGTGTCGAATAGCGAGTAAATGGGGTCAGTAAATTGCGTGGTGATAATTAAAGGGGGCAAGGGGTGAAAAGTATTTGGGGGGGCTAATGGGAATAGGTGGAATTCGAGAATAGGTCATGTCAGGTGTGGAATAGGGATTAAATCTCGTCAGTAGTTTACGTGGTGATAATTAAAGGGGTGATGAGGTTGATGGTAATGCAGGAGACCTAATGGGAGTAGGTGGAATACGGAAATGGCTTCTTTTTTTTTTATAAAAATAGCCTAATAATATACATCGTAAAATGACAATACCTCCATTAACGTTCATCGTAAAGCAATTCTGAGAGTACCATTCGATTCGGCGGACGTTTCTGCATGGGGTAGGTGCCCATTTCAAAGGTCATACTAAAAACTAAGCGATTAAATTCAACTTTTCTCGTTTTTTGCATAGGGGACCATACCCCCAAACACCGCTAATTTTGCCCGGTGCGTTGCTTTCAGGCCATGAACGGCTTCCTCATCCTTTTCTACATAAGATGAAATGCCTCTGGGAAATAGAAAAAGGAATAAAAGCGGGTTTTTTCTGTAAATCAACTACTAATACTACGTACTACTACTACTACTATATACTACTACAGGTGTTATAAAGTGAAGACAGATGTCATTATGTTCAAAAAGTAGTTTATTATGACCTTTACATATCCATGCATTGACTTCAAGTTAATAATATTGTTACGAATGTGCTGTATGTGAATGATTGTATGTGTAATGTGATGAATTTGTAGCATGATGCAATGTTAGCTCAGCATGGTGCAACTCTACTTGTTGGGACAAGAGAGACAGGAGGGGGCCCGTGGCCGCCGGGCCGCCGGGCAGGAAGTGCTGAGTCGAGCAGTGGGGAGCAAGGGTGGCTGAGGAGGAGTTGTGGAGGCGCGTGTCTGGGCTGAGTGAGGGTTGAGGTGCTCCGCTCGCGAGCTGTGTGCTTCCGGTGTGCGTGTCTGCCGTGCCCCTGTACTGTGCCTGATTAACTAACTGTTCTATGCCCTTGAAAGTTGCTGTACTGTGTGAGGAACCTGTCATTAAACTAGAACTTAGTGTTGAACGTGTATCCTTTGTGCCCTGCCTCGTTCCCTCCTCCTCTCGGTGTTCTGTGTGGGCCGCTGTGAGTGACTGGTGCCCGTGTGGTTGTTCTGGTGAGGATCACGCCACCTGCCTGCCCGTGTATGGTGTGTGGTAGGGGGGGTGGCGTAACATTTGGTGTCAAAGGAGTGGGGATAAGTGAACAGTGAAGCGCGCCGAGTGTCATGGCGTCCCCCAGTGGTCGCCGTGAGGGTGAGGAGATGGGCAAGGCCGAGGCTGACCCGGGTGAGGTGAAGCCGGGCCAGATGGAATTGTTCGCTGCCATGCTGGCCAGTATGAGGCAGGATTTGGATCAGAGGGCAGACGAGAGGGCACGCGAGCAGGCTCGGAGGGCAGAAGAGAGGGCAGACGAGAGGGCAGACGAGAGGGCACGCGAGCAGGCTCAGAGGGCAGAAGAGAGGGCTCGCGAGCAGGCTCAGAGGGCAGAAGAGAGGGCAGACGAGAGGGCACGCGAGCAGGCTCAGAGGGCAGACGAGAGGGCACGCGAGCAGGCTCAGAGGGCAGAAGAGAGGGCAGACGAGCAGGCACGCCATCTTGCCGAGGTCCTCCAGAGCTGTTTCTCGTCGCTGAAGGTGGAAACCCAGCAGTACACCGACCAGGGCTGCGACAGCGCGAGGAGTGAACGGCTGGAGGAGGTGCGGACCCCGGAAGGCGAGGTCCGAGGCCTGAGGGAGGCGGAGAGGCAGCTGCGTGAGGTGGCACCGTCGCACGCGGAGGAAGAAGGCTCAGTTCTGGCAGGTAGCGCCGGGGCGGCGGTCCTGCAGGGGCCTATCTGGGGCCCCTGGCAAGGACTCCTGGAGCCTGGTAGCGTCGTAGCGGAACCAGTAGCTGCCGCAGGAGGTTGGGGAGACCCCGCCTCGTTGCCTCCCTCACCCCCTCCCTCTCCTCCATGCCAGCCGGCTCGCAGGTCACGTAGTCCACTCTCTCTCCCATGGCAGCAGCGAGAGGTGGCAACATGGTGCGGGGAGGAACAAGAGGAGGCGTCACGTGTGCTGGCGGCGGATGCACGGGTGGCGGACTGGCGGGGCTCCGCGTGGGGCCCCTGGCAAGGGCTCCTGAAGCCTGGTGGCGTCGTGGCGGAGCCGGTGGAGGCTGCAGGAGGCTGGGGAGCCGTCGGAGCCGCTCCCTTGGGTCCAGCTGGTGCTGGAGTCGGACCCATTAACTCTGCCTCGTTGCCTCTCTCACCGCCTCCCTCTCCGCCATGCCGGCCGGCTTGCAGCCCACGTGGTCCGCCCGCTCCTCTCTGCGGCCCCTCGGCCTCCCCGCGCTCAGGGAGCACGACGGGAAGTTGGCATGGGAGGCCCAGTTCAAGATGCCAGCTGCTGCCCAGAGCTGGGGCGAGGATGAGAAGGCGCTGCTGCTGACGACAGCGCTACGGGGCTCAGTGAACGGGCCCGGCCGCTTGGTGGGGAGCGCCGAGAGGACCGTGGGGCGGCCTGACATGCCGGCCGCTACACGACTCCAGGACGCGCCACAGAGGCTGTGTGGCGTCACGGGGCACTGCGTGCAGTCTGAGGGCCCAGTGGAGGCTCGTATCGGCGTAGGCAGCGCTGTGGAGCGCCGGCCGATGGACGTCGCCGATCGAGACGAGCCGTGCGTGCTGGGCCTCGACTACCTGCCGCAGGGCGAGGCCTGTGCCGACCTTGGACGGGAGCTGGAGAGGCTGCGCGGACAGGCGCCTTTGCTCCCGAAGGTCGGCTGTGCAGAGGTAGTCGCGGCGGAGCGACTGCACCTTGCCCCGGGGACGGAGGCTAGGGTCCTGTGTTGCCGGTCGGACGCGATGCCAGCGGAAGGCACGGTGGAGTCCACGGAGGGCCTGCAGCTGCCTGGTGGTGTGGCAGCCGGAGGGAGTCTCGAAGGAGCGGGGGAGGAGTCAGTCACGGTGCTGGTGGCTAACTCCTCCGACGAGGCTCGGAAAGTACCCGCTGGTGCCAAGCTGGGCACCTGTGTAGAGGTGGAGCAACAAGAGGAGGCGTCGGGGAGTGCGGAGTCGGCCGCTGTGAGGCCGCTGCCCGACTTCCTGGAGGATTCGGTGCACCGGAGCGCCGCTCACCTGACGGAGGCGCAGACGAAGGTGCGCCACACCCTGGCTCGGTGCGCGGACGTGTTCAGCGGGGGTGGATTGGACCTGCTGGGCTGCACGGGGTTGTTGAATCACAACATCAGCACGGGAAATGGTGCGCCCACCAGGAGCCCGCCCCGACGTGTCGTGCCGGCCAGGCGGGAGGAACTGCAGCGTGCCGTCAACGAGCTGGCGGCGCAGGGGGTGATGGAGCGGACAGACAGTCCGTGGCCCTCAGCAGTCGTCCTGGATATGAAGAAGGACGGCACACAGCGCTTCTGTGAGGACTGCCGGGCGCTGAGGGACGAGACTGGCGAGGACTCCCACCCCCTGCCGTGGACCGATGACGCGCTGACGAAGGCCTTGGAGTTCGGGGCCTTGACGATGACCAGCGGCCTAGCGGCGGCCGCCCCGCCCTGCCATGACCTCCGGGGCCGGATGGCGAAGGTGAAGATGAAGGCAGCGTCGATGAAGGTGAGCCCGGAGGGTCTCCGTGGCTCGTGCGGGGGCTGTGGCAAGAGGGGGCATAGTTGCAGTCGGTGCCTGGGGGAGCGAAGGACGCGTTCCCTTGACCGGCCGAGCCCCGATGCCCACCAGCCTCGCTTCAAGGACTGTGGCCAGTCTGGCCACCGCTCGAGCGCCTGCCCCAGGCCCAGGAACGCGGCGCGGGCGGAAAGCGCGGACGGGCTGGAGAAGGGAGTCGACTTCCAGCCGTCTCCCGCCCTCGGGCCCCGCCTTGAGTAAGCTGCCGCCGCCCGACCAGCGTGTTGCCAGTGGGAGGCTTAGCGGTTGTAACCACGACGCGTGACAGTGGACACCGGGGGCTGAGGAGTCCTCGGCGCGGCCTGACCCGGGGTAGTGTGTGCTGCTGGAAGGGCCAGTGGAGGCTCGTATCGGCGTAGGCAGCGCTGTGGAGCGCCGGCCGATGGACGTCGCCGATCGAGACGAGCCGTGCTTGCTGGGCCTCGACTACCTGACGCAGGCCAGTAAGGCTCGTGGTGGCCTCGGACGGGAGCTGGAGAGGGTGACCGGAATGGTGCCCTTTGCTTCCAGGAGGTTTTCGAGCATGGCTGCGTGGGGAGGTAGTCACGGCTGAGCGAGGGCACCTTGCCCCGAGGGTGGAGGCCAGGAGCCGGTGTCGACTGTCCCGAGCGTCACGTGGAGCGGATGGCGTGGAAGAGCCCACTGAGGACTGGCGGCTGGTCGACGGCGTGGCTGACAGGCGGAGCCCCTTGGGGGCGCGAGAAGAGACTGTGGAGGACGTGGTGGAGGACAGACTGATTTATGTGTATTGCATGTATTTTTCTGTGTTCAATGTTCGGCCGGGAGCTCAGGCTACCGGTGGATTTGGCCACGGGGCAGCCCCCCCGACGTGAGCTTGCCCACCGTCACCTCTGGCTTCTCAGCGGCACTGCAGGAAAGCCTGGCTGAGGTGCACCGACGCGTATGGGGCAAGCTCAAGGTGGCAGGCCAGGCCATGAAATGAAGACATACGACCAGCGCAAGAGGGGCGTGAGCCCCAGCAGCAGCGAAGGGGACGTGTCTGAGGTCGACCAAGGGGCGAACGAGAACATGGGCGGTGCGGGCGAAGCGGCAGATGTCAGTGACGACCCTGAGCAAGTACTTGGGGCCGACGACGCGGCTCTGGGTGCCACCGCCTGCCTGCCGCCGCCCGCATCCCAGCGGCGCCCTCGGCGAGAGAGGCGTCGGCCGGGATGGTTAAGAGACTTTAGTAGTGATGTCCCAGGGGACTGATTAGTTTGATTAATTTCATGTTTTGTTTGTTGAATGTTGGGGCAGCCGGGTCGACTGCCTTCTGAAGGGGGAGATAGTGTTACGAATGTGCTGTATGTGAATGATTGTATGTGTAATGTGATGAATTTGTAGCATGATGCAATGTTAGCTCAGCATGGTGCAACTCTACTTGTTGGGACAAGAGAGACAGGAGGGGGCCCGTGGCCGCCGGGCCGCCGGGCAGGAAGTGCTGAGTCGAGCAGTGGGGAGCAAGGGTGGCTGAGGAGGAGTTGTGGAGGCGCGTGTCTGGGCTGAGTGAGGGTTGAGGTGCTCCGCTCGCGAGCTGTGTGCTTCCGGTGTGCGTGTCTGCCGTGCCCCTGTACTGTGCCTGATTAACTAACTGTTCTATGCCCTTGAAAGTTGCTGTACTGTGTGAGGAACCTGTCATTAAACTAGAACTTAGTGTTGAACGTGTATCCTTTGTGCCCTGCCTCGTTCCCTCCTCCTCTCGGTGTTCTGTGTGGGCCGCTGTGAGTGACTGGTGCCCGTGTGGTTGTTCTGGTGAGGATCACGCCACCTGCCTGCCCGTGTATGGTGTGTGGTAGGGGGGGTGGCGTAACAATATATTCGAGGTCAAGGTTGATGTGTGTAGTTTTCATGTAGGGACAAGCTGGCTAAGTACACCTTGACCCCTGACCCCCAAGATGAGCTCACGCGCAGGAATAGTTATAAGTCTACCCTCGTAAGACAGCATTTTTGAGGATATCAGTGCATTCAGTCAGTCACTTATTCAGTCAGCCAGTCAGTGACAGTCAGACCAACCTTTAAGAAAGTCAGTCAGTCTCACACACACACACACACAGAGAGAGAGAGAGAGAGAGAGAGAGAGAGAGAGAGAGAGAATTATAGAAGCCATGAAGAGTTTTCTGGCAAAGATGTGGTGTGCAAGAAATAGGGAATTGGAAGATTTGTAATGGATACTGCTTGTGTTGTTTTGTTTATTAAAGGTTGTGCCGATACGAAGGACTGACTCCATCTTGATCTTGATCTTGATGTCACAGGTGGCTCGGGATTTCTCCCCAGCCAGGCCTTTGTACAGCAAGAGCAAGACCGCCAGCCCGCCTCGGCCCCTCAGCCCGCCCCAAGGCTCCCTCCATGGCCTCCTGCAGGGCTTGAGGTGGTCAGGCTCCCCACAGTGCTGCCCCTCGCAGTGCCAGGGCAGTGCCACACCTGTAAGCTGCGGCGCCATGCCCGGTCTGAGGGCGCCGCTTGTCTGTGAGTGTTGACCTCGTGTTTGATCTTATTTTGAAGCTACTATTTGACCATCGCAGGAATTATTATACGTTTCCTTAGTCTTCATTAATGACTGAGTGCCTGAAGTGTCTGTTTTGGCTCTGGGTGCCGCACATAACCTATTCCCAAAGGTTAAAAAGGAGGTCAATCAGGCTTTCACGAGTGTTTTCCAGGTTCAAGGTACAGAGGAAGGGTCAAACTGCATCCAGGGTCACTAATATACCCATGCAAGTGGCCCAGACTCCTAGGAAATCACATCAACACGAACCTAATTACTACAGAATCACACCCAACACACCGAATTGCACCAGAATCACACCCAACACATTGAATTCCTCCAGAATCACACCCAACACACCGAATTACTCTAGAATCACACCCAACACTCACTGAATTGCTCCAGAATCACACCCAACACACTGAATTACTCTAGAATCACACCCAACACACACTCAAACACACATGATTGCCAGTTAGCTTTGTGGACTGATTCTGGATCTATATTGTAATGCGGCGGGCAGCTGTCAGTTGCATGAAAGGCATATTTGTGTTGGCTGTTCGGGGGACCGGGGAGCCGAGTGTGCAGGGGAGGGAAGTGAAGGAAGTGTAATTGTTAGTGTTGGTGTGTTGTGGTGACAAGTGAGTGTGTATTGCTTTTCTGAATGAGTCTATTGTACCGCAGTCTGTAGAGGGAGGCTGTTCCAGTGGTGTATGGTGCGTGGAAAGTATGAGTGCTTGTATGCGTCAGTGTTAGTGTGATATGTTTGGTGTTTATGGATGTGTGTGTTACTCAGTACGTTGGCTGTTTGCGCTGTGTAGGCTAGGTACGTGCGTGGGTCAATGTGAGTGTTGGTGATCTCGTACATAAGTCTGTGTGCTTGTGAAGAGGTTTCTTTGGCCGATGACCTAACCTAGCCTATTATCTATATCTATTATCAGGTGTCAAATAGGGAATAAATTGGTTCTGTAATTTGCGTGGTCATAATTAAAGGGGGATTAGGTTGATGGTAATAGGGGGGGGAGGGGTTAATGGGAGTAGGTGGAATACGGAAATGGCTTCATTTTTTTTTTTTTTTAAATAGCCTAATAACATACATCGTAAAATGACAATAACTCCATTAGCGTTCATCGTAAGGCAATTCTGAAAGTACCATTCGATTCGGCGGACGTTTCTGCATGGGGTAGTTGCCCATTTCATAGTTCATACTAAAAACTAAGCGATAAAATTCATCTTTTATTCTTATTCGCAAAGGGGACCATACCCCCTATCACCGTTAATTTTGCCTGGGGCGTTGATTTCAGGCCATAAACGGCCTCCTCATCCTTTTCTACATAAGATGAAATGCTTCTGGGAAATAGAAAAATGAATAAAAGCGGTTTTTTTCTGTAAATCAAAAAAATCCCTGAATATTCCTGATAGTTAAATGTAAATATACCTGTTAGTTTTTATCTTAGAGCAATTCTGAGTGTTCCATTCGATTCGTCGGAGTAGGTACCCTTTATAAAGTTCAGAGTAAAAACTAGGCGAGAAATATCACATTTTCCATACACGTCGACAAAACACCCATATATATTAATTGCTGCTCCTTTAGCCTAACCTAACTCGATTTCACGTGTTAGGTTAGAGTAAGAAAACAGCAATTCATAGGATTGGGTGTTGTGGGATGGGTCAAAAGAAGAAGAGGAAGAAGACCTTCCTCCGCAATGCAGTGGTTACTGTGCATAGCTCCGTTATGAGGCCTCAAGAAGAGGAAAAAGTTCTAGATTTTAGAATTCGGAAATAGGTCATAAGGGGGTGTCGAGTAGGTGGTTAATGGGGTCAATAAATTGCGTGGTGATAATTAGAGGTGGCGGGGGTTTCATGATAATATGGGGGGGGGCTAGTGGGAGTAATTGGAATTCGTATTTAGGTCATGTTCGGTATTGAATAAGGGGTAAATGGGGTCAGTAAACTGCGTGGTGATAATTAATGGGGACGGGGGTTAACGGTAATTGGTGGGGGGCTAATGATTAGGAGTAGGTGAAACTCGAAAATAGGTCATGTGAGTAGCCGAATACTGGTTAAATGGGGTCAGTAAATTGCGTGGTGATAATCAGAGGGGGCGGGGGGTTAGGGTAAGGGGGGGGCTATTGGGAGTAGGTGGAATTCGTAATTAGGTCATGTTCGGTGTCGAATAGTGAGTAAATGGGGTCAGTAAATTGCGTGGTGATAATTAAAGAGGGCGGTGATGAAAAGTAATGGGTAGAGCTAATGGGAATAGGTGGAATTCGAGAATAGATCATCTCAGGTGATAAATAGGGAATAAATCGGGTCAGTAATTTGCGTGTTGATAATTAAAGGGGATGAGGTTGATGGTAATGGGGGGGGGGGGGGCTAATGGGAGTAGGTGGAATACGGAAAAGACCTCGTTTTATTTTTAGTATAAAAATAGCCTAATAAAATACATCGTAAAATGACAATAACTCCATTAGCGTCCATAGTAAAACAATTCTGAAAGTACCGTTCGATTCGGCGGACGTTTCTGCATGGGGTAGGTGCCATTTCAAAGTTCATACTAAAAACTAAGTGATAAGATTCATCTTTTCTTGTTTTTCGCATAGGGGACCATACCCCCAAACACCGTTAATTTTGCCTGGGTTGTTGATTTAGGTCATGAACGGCTTCCTCATCCTTTTCTACATAAGATGAAATGCCTCTGGGAAATACAAAAAGGAATAAAAGCGGTTTTTCTCTGTGAATCAAAAAAATCCACGAACATTCCTGATAGTTATATGCAAATATATCCGTTATCTGAGTGTACCATTCGATTCGTCGGAGTTTTCTGCATCGATTAGGTACCCTTTGCAAAGTTCAGAGTAAAACCTGAGCGAAAAATATCACATTTTCCATAAACGTCGACACAACACCCATACTTATGGATTGCTGTTCCCTTAACTTAATCTAACTCGATTTCACGAGTTAGGTTAGAGTAAGAAAACAGCAATTCATAAGATTGGGTGTTGTGTGATGGGTCAAAAGAAGAAGAGGAAGAAGACCTTGTTCCGCGATGCAGTGGTTACCGTGCATAGCTCCGTTATAAGGCCTCAAGAAGAGGAAGAAGGTCTAGATTTTAGAATTCGGAAATAGGTCATATGGGGTGTCGAATAGGGGGTTAATGGGGTCAGTAAATTGCGTGGTGATAATTAGAGTGGGCGGGCGGCGAAATTTTTTTTCCCAAACGATTTGGAGTGTGGGGGCGGGGCTTAAGTCACGCGTGTGTAGAGAAAACGAATTTTATGGGTAACTTCATGATATTTTATTAACAATCACACACTCTCTCTCTCTCTCTCTCTCTCTCTCTCACACACACACACACACACACACACACACAAACACACACACACACACTTTTCTCACACACACACACACACACACACACACACCTCTCTCTCCACACACACACACACACACACACACACACACACACACACACCTCTCCACACACACACACACATACACACACACACACACACACACACACACACACACACACACACACACACACACCTCTCCACACACACACACACATACACACACACACACACCTCTCTCCACACACACACACACACACACACACACACACACACACACACACACACACACACACCCACACACACACACACACACACACACACCTCTCTCTCTCTCTCTCTCTCTCTCTCACACACACACACACACACACACACACACACACCTCTCTCTCTCTCTACATAGTTACAAATGTGGTAAATAAAATTACACGTGAATGTATAGCTACATATATTATATAGGGAGACATAATGCAGATTGGTTTGCTACAGTTCAGGTGCTGAAGTAGATATTATTGTGTACAAAAAAATCAAACTAAATGACTGAGATGATGCTGAAATGCTCATGTAATGTTGTGTCATTCATGACCACTAAACGTACCCCACACAAAACATTATTGCATGGACACTTCCTGTGGTGCGGAACTCTTAATACTGTGACTATGAACATAATGAGTAGGCTACACATAAGATATAAAGTAAGAGTATTTGAAACATACCTTCAAAGTATTACACACAGGAGAGGGAAACCTTTTCATATCTGCCTGTTGACAGTCGTGCTTGTGATGACGGTACCTGTTTCGTACGCGTGAGAAACGACGCGCTCTATAGAAAACTAGCAAGAGTGACTATTGTATTACCTGTCACGTATCCACAGAATTCCTCTCCAGTAGTTTACCTCAGGAGCGTCTACCCCCAAAGTTATAGATTTATATTCCATCTTCAAGAGATAGAGAGAGAGAGAGAGAGAGAGAGAGAGAGAGAGAGAGAGAGAGAGGGTGTCTGTGAGAGAGAGAGAGAGAGAGAGAGAGAGAGAGAGAGAGAGAGAGAGAGAGAGAGAGAGAGAGAGAGAGAGAGAGAGATGTCTGTGTGTGTGTGTGTGTGAGAGAGAGAGAGAGAGAGAGAGAGAGAGAGAGAGAGAGAGAGAGAGAGAGAGAGAGAGAGAGAGAGAGAGAGAATGTGATTGTTAATAATATATTATAATTAAGTCAGCCATAAAATTCGTTTTCTCTAGACACGCATCACTTAAAGTTACCCATAAAATTCGTTTTCTCTACACACGCGTGACTTAAGCCCCGCTCCCACACTCCAAATCGTTTGGGAAAAAAAATTTCGCGGGCGGGGGTTCGTGATAATGTGGGGGGGGCTAATGGGAGTAGGTGGAATTCGTAATTAGGTCATGTTCGGTATCGAATAAGGGGTAAATGGGGTCAGTAAATTACATGGTGATAATTAAAGGGGGCGGGGGTTAACGGTAATAGGGGGGGGGGCTAATAGGAGTAGGTGAAACTCGAAAATAGGTCATGTCAGGTGTCGAATAGGGAATAAATCGGGTCAGTAATTTGCGTGGTGATAATTAAAGGGGGATGAGGTTGATGAGGTTGATGGTAATGGGGGGGCTAATGGGAGTAGGTGGAATACGGAAATGGCTTCATTTTATTTTTTTATATAAAATTAGCCTAATAAAATACATCGTAAAATGACAATAACTCCATTAGCGTTCATCGTAAAGCAATTCTGAAAGTACCATTCGATTCGGCGGACGTTTCTGCATGGGGTAGGTGCCCATTTCAAAGTTCATACTAAAAACTAAGCGATAAAATTCATCTTTTCTAGTTTTTCGCACAGGGAACCATACCCCCCAAAACCGTTAATTTTCCCTGGGGCGTTGATTTCAGGCCATGAACGGCTTCCTCATCCTTTTCTACATAAGATTAAAGGCCTCTGGGAAATAGAGAGGGGAATAAAAGTGGGTTTTTTCTGTAAATCAAAAAAATCCCCAAACATTCCTGATAGTTATATGCAAATATATCCGTTAGTTTTTATCTTAAAGCAATTCTGAGTGTACCATTCGATTCGTCGGAGATTTCAGCATCGATTAGGTACGCTTTGCAAAGTTCGGAGTAAAAACTAATCGAGAAATATCACATTTTCCATACACGTCGACACAACACCAATACTTATGAATTGCTGTTCCATTAGCCTATCCTAACTCGATTTCACGTGTTAGGTTAGAGTAAAAGAACAGCAATTCATAAGATTGGGTGATGTGTGATGGGTATAAAGAAGAAGAGGAAGAAGACCTTGCTCCGCGATGCAGTGGTTACCGTGCATAGCTCCGTTATAAGGCCTCGAGAAGAGAAAGAAAATCTAGATGCTATAATTCGGAAATAGGTCATATGGGGTGTCGAGTAGGGGGTTAATGGGGTCAGTAAATTGCGTGGTGATAATTAGAGGGGGCGGGGGTTAATAATAAAGGGGGGGGGAGTTAATGGGAGTAGGTGGAGTTCGTAATTAGGTCATGTTCGGTGTCGAATAGGGAGTAAATGGGGTCAGTAAATTTCGTGGTGATAATTAAAGGGGGCGGGGGTGAAAAGTAATGATGGGGGCTAATGGGAATAGGTGGAATTGGAAAATAGGTCATGTCAGGTGTCGAATAGGGAATAAATCGGGTCATTAATTTGCGTGGTGATAATTAAAGGGGGATTGAGGTTGATGGTAATGGGGTGGGCTAATGGGAGTAGGTGGAATACGGAAATGGCTTCATTTTATTTTATTTTTTATAAAAATAGACTAATAATATATATCGTAAAATGACAATAACTCTATTAGCGTTCCTCGTAAAGCAATTCTGAAATTACCATTCGATTCGACGTACGTTTCTGCATGGGGTAGGTGCCCATTTCAAAGTTCATACTAAAAACTAAACGATAAAATTCATCTTTTCTTGTTTTTCGCAAAGGGGTCCATACCCCAATACAACGTTAATTTTGCCTGGGGCGTTGATTTCAGGCCATGAATGGCTTCCTCATCCTTTTCTACATAAGATGAAATGCCTCTGGGAAATAGAAAAAGGAATAAAAGCGGTTTTTTTCTGTAAATCAACTACTTCTACTACGTACTACTACTACTACTATATACTACTACAGGTGTTATAAAGTGAAAAAAGATGTCATTATGTTCAAAAAGTAATTTATCATGACCTTTACATATCCATGCATTGACCTCAAGTTTATAATATATTCGAGGTCAAGGTTGATGTGTGTTGTTTTCATGTAGGGACAAGCTGGCTAAGTACAGCTTGACCCCTGACCCCCAAGATGAGCTGACGCGCAGGAATAGTTATAAGTCTATACTCGTAAAACAGCATTTTTGAGGATATCAGTGCATTCAGTCAGTCAGTTATTCAATCAGCCAGTCAGTGACAGTCAGTCCATCCGTTAAGAAAGTCAGTCAGTCTCGCGCACACACACACACACGCCAGCCCGCCTTTACCCCTCAGCCCGCCCCAAGGCTCCCTCCATGGCCTCCTGCAGGGCTTGAGGTGGTCAGGCTCCCCACAGTGCTGCCCCTCGCAGTGCCAGGGCAGTGCCACACCTGTAAGCTGCGGCGCCATGCCCGGTTTGAGGGCGCCGCTGGCCTGTGAGTGTTGACCTCGTGTTTGACCTTATTTTGAAGCTACTATTTGACCATCGCAGGAATTATTACACGTTTCATTAGTCTTCATTAATGAATGAGTGCCTGAAGTGTCTGTTTTGGCTCTGGGGTGCCGCACATAACCTATTCCCAAAGATTAAAAAGGAGGTCAATCAGGCTTTCACGAGTGAAACCAAATTACTCCAGAATCACACCCAACACACCGAATTGCTCCAGCATCACACCCAACACACTGAATTACTCCAGAATCATACCCAACACACACTGAATTGCTCCAGAATCACACCCAACACATTGAATTCCTCCAGAATCACATCCAACACATTGAACTCCTCAAGAATCACACCCAACACACACTGAATTACCCCTGAATCACACCCAACACACACTGAATTACTCCAGAATCACACCCAACACACACTCAAAAACACATGATTTCCAGTTAGCTTTGTGGACTGATTTTAGATAATGCGGCGGGCAGCTATCAGTTGCATGAAACGCACATTTGTGTTGGCTGTTCGGGGGACCGGGGAGCCGAGTGTGCAGGGGAGGAAAGTGAAGGAAGTGTAATTGTTAGTGTTGGTGTGTTGTGGTGACAAGTGAGTGTGTATTGGTTTTCTGAAAAAGTCTATTGTACCGCAGTTTGTAGACAGAGGCTGTTCCATTGGTGTATGGTGCGTGGAAAGTATGAAAGTATGAAAGTATACCCGTTAGTTTTTATCTTAGAGCAATTCTGTGTGTACCATTTGATTCGTCGGGGTTTTCTGCATCGATTAGGTACCCTTTCCAAAGTTCAAAGTAAAAACTAAGCGAGAAATATCACATTTTCCATACACGTCGACACAACACCAATACTTATGAATTGCTGTTCCATTACCCTAACATAACTCGATTTCACGAGTAAGGTTAGAGTAAGAAAACAGCAATTCATAAGATTGGGTGTTGAGTGATGGGTCAAAAGAAGAAGAACAAGAAAACCTTGCTCAGCAATGCAGTGGTTACTGTGCATAGCTCCGTTATAAGGCCTCAAGAAGAGGAAGAAGGTCTAGATTTTAGAATTCGGGAATAGGTCATATGGGGTGTCGAGTAGAGGGTTAATGGGGTCAGTAAATTGCGTGGAGATAATTAGAGGGGGCGGAGGTTCATAATAATGTGTGGGGGGCTAATGGGAAAAATTGGAATTCGTAGGTAGGGCATGTTCGGTATCGAAAAAGGGGTAAAAGGGGTTAGTAAATTGCGTGGAGATAATTAAAGGGGGCGGGATGTAGCGGTAATTAGGGGAGGACTAATGGGAGTAAGTGAAGCTCGAAAATAGGTCATGTGAGGTGTCGAATACTAGTTAAAGGGGGTCAATAAATTGCGTGGTGATAATCAGAGGCAGCGGGGGGCTAGGGTAAGGAGGGGGTGCTATTGGGAGTAGGTGGAATTCGTAATTAGGTCATGTTCGGTGTCGAATAGGGAGTAAATGGGGTCAATAAATTGCGTGGTGATAATTAAAGGGGGAGGGGGTGAAAAGTAATTGGGGGGGCTAATGGGAATAGGTGGAATTCGAAAATAGCTCATGTCAGGTGTCGAATAAGGATTAAATCGGGTCAGTAAATTGAGTGGTGATAATTAAAGGGGGCGGTGGTGAAAAGTAATGGGGGGGGGGGCTAATGGAAGTTGGTGGAATACGGAAATGGCTTCATTTTAATTTTTTTTTAAATAGCCTAATAATATACATCATAAAATGATAATAACTCCATTAGCGTTCATCATAAAGCAATTCTGAAAGTACCATTCGACTCGGCGGACGTTTCTGCATGGGGTAGATGCCCATTTCAAAGTTCATACTAAAAACAAAGCGATAAAATTCATGTTTTCTTGTTTTTCGCAAAGGGGACCATACCCCCAAACACCGTTAATTTTGCCTGGGGCGTTGATTTCAGGCCATGAACTGCTTCCTCATCGTTTTCTACATGAGATGAAATGCCTCTGGGAAACAGAAAAAGGAATAAAAGCGGTTTTTTTCTGTAAATCAAAAAAATAACCGAACATTCCTGATAGTTATATGCAAATATATCCGTTAGTTTTTATCTTAAAGCAATTCTGAGTGTACCATTCGATTCGTCGGAGTTTTCAGCATCGATTAGGTACCCTTTGCAAAGTTCAGAGTAAAAACTAAGCGAGAAATATCACATTTTCCATACACGTCGTCACAACACCCATACTTATGAATTGCTGTTCCATTAGCCTAACCTAACTCGATTTCACGAGTTACGTTAGAGTAAGAAAACAGCAATTCATAAGATTGGGTGTTGTGTGATGGGTCAAAAGAAGAAGAGGAAGAAGACCTTGCTCCGCGATGCAGTGGTTACCGTGCATAGTTCCGTTATAAGGCCTCAAGAAGAGAAAGAAGATCTAGATGCTAGAATTCGGAAATAGGTCATATGGGGTGTTGAGTAGGGGGTTAATGGGGTCAGTAAAATGTTTGGTGATAATTAGATAGGGCAGGGGCTCATGATAATGTGGGGGGGGCTAATGGGAGTAATTGGAATTCGTAATTAGGTCATGTTCGGTATCGAATAAGGGGTAAATGGGGTCAGTAAATTGCGTGGTGATAATTAAAGGGGGCGGGGGTTAACGGTAATTGGGGGGGCTAATGGGAGTAGGTGAAACACGAAAATAGGTCATGTGAGGTGTCGAATACTGGTTAAATGGGGTCAGCAAATTGCGTGGTGATAATCAGAGGGGGCGGGGGGTTAGGGTAAGGGGGGGGCTATTGGGAGTAGGTGGAATTCGTAATTAGGTCATGTTCGGTGTCGAATAGGGAGTAAATGGGGTCAGTAAATTTCGTGGTGATAATTAAAGGGGGCGGTGGTGAAAAGTAATGGGGGGGGGCTAATGGGAATAGGTGGAATTCGAAAATAGGTCATGTCAGGCGTCGAATAGGGAATAAATCGGGTCAGTAGTTTGCGTGGTGATAATTAAAGGGGGATGAGGTTGATCGTAATGTGGGGGGCTAATGGGAGTAGGTGGAATATGGAAATGGCTTCATTTTATTTTATTTTTATTAAATTGCCTAATAATATACATCGTAAAATAACAATAATTCCATTAGCATTCATCGTAAAGCAATTCTGAAAGTACCGTTCGATTCCGCGGACGTTTCTGCATGGGGTAGGTGCCCATTTCAAAGTTCATACTAAAAACTAGGCGATAAAATTCATCTTTTCTTGTTTTTCGCAAAGGGGTCCATACCCCAATACACCGTTAATTTTGCCTGGGGCGTTGATTTCAGGCCATGAACGGCTTCCTCATCCTTTTCTACATAAGATGAAATGCCTCTGGGAAATAGAAAAAGGAATAAAAGTTGTTTTTTTCTGTAAATCAAAAAAATCCCCGAACATTCCTGATAGTTATATGCAAATATACCCGTTAGTTTTTATCTTAGAGCAATTCTAAGTGTACCATTCGATTCGTCGGAGTTTTCTGCATCAATTAGGTACCCTTTCCAAAGTTCAGAGTAAAAACTATGCGAGAAATATCACATTTTCCATACACGTCGACACAACACCGATACTTATGAATTGCTGTTCCATTAGCCTAACCTAACTCGATTTCACGAGTTAGGTTAGAGTAAGAAAACAGCAATTCATAAGATTGGGTGTTGTGGGATGGGTCAAAAGAAGAAGAAGAAGAAGACCTTGCAGTGGTTACTGTGCATAGCTCCGTTATAAGGCCTCAAGAAGAAGAAGGTCTAGATTTTAGAATTCGGAAATAGGTCATATGGGGTGTCGAGTAGGGGGTTAATGGGATCAGTAAATTGCGTGGTGATAATTAGAGGGGGCGGAGGCTCATGATAATGTGGAGGGGGCTAATGGGAGTAATTGGAATTCGTATTTAGGTCATGTTCGGTATCGAATAATGGGTAAATGGGGTCAGTAAATTGCGTGGTGATAATTAAAGGGGGCGAGGGTTAACGGTAATTTGGGGGGGACTAATGGGAGTAGGTGAAACTCGAAAATATGTCATGTCAGGTGTCGAATAGGGATTAAATCGGGTCAGTAATTTACGTGGTGATAATTAAAGAGGGATGAGGTTGATGGTAATGGGTGGGGTCTAATGGGAATAGGTGGAATACGGAAATGACTTCATTTTATTTTTTTATATAAAAATAGCCTAGTTAAATACATCGTAAAATGACAATAACTCCATTAGTGTTCATCGTAAAGCAATTCTGAAAGTACCGTTCGATTCGGCGGACGTTTCTGCATGGGGTACGTGCCCATTTCAGAGTTCATACTAAAAAGTAAGCGATAAAATTCATCTTTTCCCCTAAAAGCAATTCTGAGTGTACCATTCGATTCGTCGGAGTTTTCTGCATCGATTAGGTACCCTTGGCAAAGTTCAGAGTAAAAACTAAGCGAGAAATATCACTTTTCCCATACATGTCGACACAACACCCAACCTTATGAATTGCTGTTCCCTTACCTTAACCTAACTCGATTTCACGAGTTAGGTTAGAGTAAGAAAACAGCAATTCATAAGATTGGGTGTTGTGGGATGGGTCAAAAGAAGAAGAGGAAGAAGACCTTGCTCCGCGAAGCAGTGGTTACTGTGCATAGCTCCGTTATAAGGCCTCAAGAAGAGGAAGAAGATCTAGATGCTAGAATTCGAAAATATGTCATATGGGATGTCGAGTAGGGGTTAATGAGGTCAGTAGATGACGTGATGATAATTAGAGGGGGCGGGGATTCATGATAATGTGTGGGGGGCTAATGTGAGTAGGTGGAATTCGTAATTAGGTCGTGTTCGGTATCGAATAAGGGGTAAATGGGGTCAGTAAATTGCGTCGTGATAATTAAAGGGGGCGGGGGTTAACGGTAATGGGGGGGGGGGGCTAATGGGAGTAGGTGAAACTCGAAAATAGGTCATGTGAGATGTCGAATACTGGTAAAATGGGGTCAGTAAATTGCGTGGTGAAAATCAGAGGGGGCGGGAGTTAGGATAAGGGGGGGGGGCTATTGGGAGTAGGTGGAATTCGTAATTAGGTCATGTTCGGTGTCGAATAGGGAGCAAATGGGGTCAGTAAATTGCGTGGTGATAATTAAAAGGGGCGGGGGTGAAAAGTAATGGAGGGGGCTAATGGGAATAGGTGGAATTCGAGAATAGGTCATGTCAGGTGTCGAATAGGGAATAAATAGGGTCAGTAATTTGCGTGGTGATAATTAAAGGGGGATGAGGTTGATGGTAATGAGGGGAGCTAATGGGAGAAGGTGGAATACGGAAATGGCTTCATTTTATTTTTTTATATAAAATTAGCTAAATAAAATACATCGTAAAATGACAATAACTCCATTACCGTTCATCGTAAAGCAATTCTGAAAGCACCGTTCGATTCGGCGGACGTTTCTGCATGGGGTAGGTGCCCATTTCAAAGTTCATACTAAAAACTAAGCGATTAAATTCATCTTTTCTTGTTTTTAGCAATGGGGACCATACCCCCAAACACCGTTAATTTTTCCTGGGGCGTTGATTTCAGGCCATAAACGGCTTCCTCATCCTTTTCTACATAAGATGAAATGCCTCTGGGAAATAGAAAAAGGAATAAAAGCGATTTTTTTCTGTAAATCAACTACTACTACTACGTACTACTACTACTACTACTATATACTACTACAGGTGTTATAAAGTGAAAACAGATGTCATTATGTTAAAAAAGCATTGACCTCAAGTTTATAATATATTCGAGGTCAAGGTTGATGTGTGTAGTTTTCATGTAGGGACAAGCTGGCTATGTACAGCTTGAACCCTGACAAACAAGATGAGCTGACGCGCAGGATTAGTTTTAAGTCTACCCTCGTAAGACAGCATTTTTGAGGATATCAGTGCATTCAGTCAGTCAGTTATTCAGTCAGCCAGTCAGTGACAGTCAGTCCAACCGTTAAGAAAGTCAGTCAGTCTCACACACACACACACACACACACACACACACACACACACACACACACACACACACACACACACACAGAGAGAGAGAGAGAGAGAGAGAGAGAGAGAGAGAGAGAGAGAGAGAGAGAGAGAGAGAGAAGCCATGAAGAGTTTTCTGGCAAAGATGTGGTGTGCAAGAAATAGGGAATTGGAAGATTTGTAATGGATACTGCTCGTGTTGTTTTGTTTATTAAAGGTTGTGCCGATACGAAGGCCTGACTCCATCTTGATCTTGATCTTGATGTCACAGGTGGCTCGGGATTTCTCCCCAGCCAGGCCTTTGTACAGCAAGAGCAAGACCGCCAGCCCGCCTCGGCCCCTCAGCCCGCCCCAAGGCTCCCTCCATGGCCTCCTGCAGGGCTTGAGGTGGTCAGGCTCCCCACACTGCTGCCCCACGCAGTGCCAGGGCAGTGCCACACCTGTAAGCTGCGGCGCCATGCCCGGTCTGAGGGCGCCGCTGGACTGTGAGTGTTTGACCTTATTTTGAAGCTACTATTTGACCATCGCAGGAATTATTACACGTTTCATTAGTCTTAATTAATGAATGAGTGCCTCAAGTCATTGTTTTGGCTCTGGGCTGCCGCACATAACCTATTCCCAAAGCTTAAAAAGGACGTCAATCAGGCCTTCACGAGTGTTTTACAGGTTCAAGGTGCAGAGGAAGAGTCAAACTGCAACCAGGCTCACTAATATACCCATGCAAGAGACCCAGACTCATGGGAAATCACATCAACACAATACAAATTACTACAGAATCATACCCAACACACCGAATTCATCCAAAATCACACCCAACACACTCAATTGCTTCAGTGCTAACAACTGCAATATAAATGAGTGATTTTTTTTTTCTATTTTTCACTCTATCTTTTGCCGTTTCTGTGTGTGTGTGTGTGTGTGTGTGTGTGTGTGTGTGTGTGTGTGTGTGTGTGTGTGTGTGTGTGTGTGTAAGGTTAGATTAGATTAGGTTAGGTAAGGTTTGGTAAGGTTAGATTAGGTTAGGTAGGAGTAGATTAGGTTTGCTAAGGTTTTGCAAGGTCATATTAGGTTAGGTAAGGTTGGATTAGGCTAGGTAAGGCTATATCAGGTTAGATAAGGTTAGATAAGGTTTGGTAAGGTTAGATTAGGTTATGCAAAGTTAGATTAGGTTATATTAGGTTAGGTAAGGTTAGATTAGGTTAGGTAAGGTTAGATTAGGTTTGGTTAGGGTTGATTAGGTTAGGTAGGGTTAGATTAGGTTTGGTAAGGTTAGATTAGGTTTGGTAAGGTTAGATAAGGTTTGGTAAGGTTACATTAGGTTAGGTAAAGTTAGATTAGGTTAGATAAGGATAGATTAGGTTAGGTAAGGTTAGATTAGGTTAGGTAAGGTTAGATTAGTTTAGGTAAGGTTAGATGAGGTTTGGTAAGGTTAGATTAGGTTAGGTAGGGTTAGATTAGGTTTGGTAAGGTTAGATTAGGTTTGGTAAGGTTAGATAAGGTTTGGTAATCCAAATCACCATTCTGCAGGGAATTGCCGGAGCCAGTGATGCCGTCGGACATAACAATAATAATAATAATAATAATAATAATAATAATAATAATAATAATAATAATAATAATAATAATCCAAATGACCATCCTGCAGGGAGTTGCCGGAGCCAGTGATGCCGTAGGACATAACAATAATAATAATAATAATAATCAAAATGACTGTTCTGCAGGGAGTTGCCGGAGCCTGTGTTGACGTCGGACATGATGCCACACTTTGAGGACGTAGCGATCATTCCTAACCCCGGGGAGCGCGCCGAGGCCATGCGCCAGCTGATCAACCGCCTGCCAACCGCCAACCGCCTGCTGAAACAATACATGTTCAAGCATATGGGACACATCATTGCAAGGGTAACTAGGGATTTTCTTTATGGTAGTTATTTATTTGCTTTTATATTTATCTATTTTTTTTTTCTCTCTCTCTCTCTCTCTCTCTCTCTCTCTCTCTCTCTCTCTCTCTCTCTCGTCTCTCTCTCTCTCTCTCTCTCTCTCTCTCTCTCTCTCTCTCTCTCTCTCTCTCTCTCTCTCTCTCTCTCTCTCTCTCTCTCTCTCTCTCTCTCACCACTTCAGTAATCCTCTTCCTCCCTTCGTTTTACCAGTCTCATCACCGTTTTCCATCACCATTTTTCACCACCACCACCATGTCTCTGACCCTTTAACACCATCCTTACCCCCCTCCTCCTCCTCCTCCTCCTCCTCCTCTTCTTCCAAACCACCACCACCATCACCACCAAATCTCAATTCCATTACCCTTTCATCACCACTTTGTCACCACTCAACACCAGTCGGAAGCGCCGTTTCAGGAGGTACTTTAGAGAGAAATCGAGTGCGTGCGTGCGTGCGTTCCGTGACCCCGGCCTTGTCCACGGTCCCTGTAAATACCTGTAAATAACCTGTTCACCTAAGACAGACAACCCCCGGGGGCTCCCCTGTGGTCGGCCCCTCTCCCGCCGCCGTGGCCATCACCAGGGGCATTGAATTCTTTGTTAGTTTTGTACCCGTATCTCTTGACCTCCAGTGCCCCGCGTGGTGGCTTCGGCGGGGCGGTAACGGGGCGCGGCGAGGCGGGGCGGGGAGGGGTGACCCAAGACCATAGCTGGGCACGATAACAGAAAACCTTATTCCCGATAACCGATAACTGATAATGAAAAACCTTAACGTCGATAACCGATACTCGTTAACTAGAGACACAAATATAGGCGATAACCGATAACCGATACCCGATATAAATCCACAATTCCGATACTAGCTAGCGATAAGGCCGATAGGCGAAAACAATACTATATTGATATTTCAGATAGAACAACATTGATGAACTCAAATTTTCATTATCTGTATTTTAGGAAACTTACAAAACCTTAAAACCACACGTTGACACGTACATATGGACGGTAATACTAGAAATGCCTGAACCGGTGTTGTGTTATTTGGCGTCATCACCGTCAAAAATTGTTTACAAACACTGGTCTCTCGTGAACGGTGCATGCTCAGACCAGCAAGCGTAGACATGTACAGTCTCACAAAGCTTTTAAACCGTAATTAAGAGTTGCTGGAAGGCTGAATCAGACATATAGTACAACTACCACCATCCTCGCTGTTTCTAGGACGACACTGTACGAGTTGTATTTATATGTACAGAGTGTACGTCGTTCTAGAAACAGCGAGGATGGTGGTACTGTATGTTTGATTCAGCTTTCCAGCAACTCTTAATGTGTTAAAAAAGCATTGTGAGACTGTACAGGTCTAAACTTAATGGTCTGAGCATGCGCAGTTCACGAGAGACCAGTGTTTGTACACAAAAGCGCCTGCTTTTGACGATGGAACACCAAAAAACACAACACCGGGTGCCTTCAGTACCATGGCATGCTCACAAACGAATATGGAATATCAAATTTGAGGCAGTGAATAATCCTTTTGGGGGCAAAGTTAAATGATTTTTATCTATGATATATTGATTTTTGAGTAGCATAAAAAAAATAACCTAGTGTTTTAATTTTCATGACCTAAGTATGAAATCTCATCACCGAAGATATTTCATACCCCGAAGTTTTTTCATACAACACCGGGCCACGCATGCGCAGTAGGGAGACAACATTTTTTTCCTGAGAGGCTGAAAAAAGGTAGCGATTATCGCTAGTTTGGTTACAAAAGTAACGAAGATACCGATATATATTTAAATAAGTAGCGGATGGCCGATAATCCGATTTTGTTATCAGCGATAAAGTATCGCGATAACTTATCGCGATAATGCCCAGCTATGCCCAAAACCCATATTCGTAACGTCTTGGGAAACGTATAGTGAACCCCCGAGACACTTAAGAATGCCCACCCTCCCTCCCCCGCCCCCCAGAGTAGCCCCCCGGCGTCAGGAAGGCTGGCAGCGAGCGGAGCGCTTTGTTGAGTTTCGTGGTTACGTCTTAGAAAAGAATCATTTGTTTTGTACATGTTGATGCCGATAACTCCTGATAAGACCCTGCGCTCCAAGTTACTGTAGCGGCAGGGAAGGCAGACTCAAGCCAGAATTTATAAATGTCTCGGGGCCTCAGATCGCTTGCTGGAAAAGACTACAGTAGAGGTTGCTCTGGGATTTTCATGGACTGTTTTGTGACCCTGGTGATAGCTTGACACGACCTCTACACCTTCAACGGTAAAGTCACCCAAGAAAACCCGGTCAATCTTCCCTGTGCCTGTTGGAAAAGCCTCTCGTGGAAGGTGCTCTGGGCTTTTCATGGACTGTTTTGTGACCCCGGTGATAGCTTGACATGAAAAATTACCCTATATTTAACCATCATTTTCTCAGATTAAAACTAGCTCTAACTCACTCTACCATACACTAAAATGTAAGCCAACAATCCCTCTCTCTAATCCACCCACCCCAGACTCTCTACCCTCCCTCACTTTAGAGCTATCTCACTTTTTCTGACAGTGTCACTCACCCACTGATTTTAGACCTATTTAGCCTATCTTTAACCCTCATTTTCTCACATTATTAACACGAACTCTGCACCTTGAACGGGAAACACACACCCCGTGAAGACCCGGTTAATCTCCTCCGTGGCCTTGAAAAACAGTCGTAATTGAAGCCCGAGACGTTTAGGAATGCGACCCTCAGAGCAGTGTCACCGTGGAGGTAGAATTGGTGGAGGTGACATCAGCCCAATTAAGTGAATCCGCCCGAGCTGTCATTTTTAAGGTCAGGTGTCAGGTCTCAGGTCAGGCTCGCCCACACCCATCTTTTGGCCGTAAATTTGACAGTTCGTCGGCTTCACCTCAAGGAAGGGGGTTAGCGGGCCCGCCAATCCTACCTCCATGGTGTGAGGTTATCAGCGGCGTCAGCACATCGTTCATTCTTACATTTTCCTGCCGAGATGTTTTAGCGTCACCAGCGGCACATCTCTCCTCGGCCAAGACAATAACGATTCCTCATAATAAGCTTTTCTATGGTAACTTGTATATAGCGAGACCGCCTCACCCTCCCCTCAGCGTTCAGACCCGGGGCGACACTTCGACAACCCGCCCCTCAACCACCACACACCCGCGCTCAGCCACAACCCAGCAACCACAGCCACGGAGAGTGTTTGGAGAGTTCTTGGGTGAGTTTGGGGTGCTTTGAAGGGTCAGCGCCAGTGTTACCAGTGGAAAAAACTAAAATGTATCATGAAATATGGCAAAAATGTAAAAATGTACCACATGTCTGATAAAAAGTATCAAAAATGTATCAATAGGATTTTTTTTTTAATTCGATGTCTACAGTGAGGAAACTACTTAAATAATGCTTAACCTATACTCTTACGTCTGGCAGTGATGAAGTGTTTGCAGTCAGAGAGAGAGAGAGAGAGAGAGAGAGAGAGAGAGAGAGAGAGAGTTAAAACTTTTTAATTTAGATAACATAGACAGTGCAGAATTTTAATCAATGTGTCGAAAAGAAAAAAAAAAACATTTGGTTTATATATACTATTTATTATGCACCTTACATGTATATGGCTTTCATTAATGTATGATGTTATGACATACTAAGTATAATTCAGTGCATAATGATGACTGAAAGTGCCCCAGTATTCTTTATCATTACAAAGTGTTTCTTCCTAAAAAAAAAAAATAATAATAATAATAAAAAAAAAAAAAAAACTATGCACTTACTTGAGCATAAAAAATGTGGTATGTCCTCTTAAAGTAATTTAAACAATAAATGAAAGATAATGAACTTCTTATTAGTGCCCAAATATTCTCTATCATTGCAAAATGCTCCTTCCTAAATAAAACAGTGTGCACTTATTTAAGTGTATAATATGGTATCTCCTCATATTGCAATGGAAACAATAACTGAAAGATAATTAACTTCTTAGTAGTGATCACTATTACATCTCATTTTCCTTTGAATGATGCTTGAGCTGAGCATATCATTGCATTGCTTGGCTCCCAGTCAAAGCATTTCACAGTACCACCATTACCCTTGGTTAGTAGGAGACCATTGACTGTTTCTGTATTCATTTTATTTCTTATGTCAGTTTTAATGAGTTTAACTTGAGAAAATATCCTTTCCACAGCAGCTGATGAGTGTGGAAGGACAAGTAGACTTAGCATGAAATCTCCCAGTTTTTTAAATACTAATGAACCATCGCTGCTCTTAATTTTCTTGACTGAGCACCAAAACTCAACTGGGTTTTCTGAGGTACTGAGCACATCATTAAAAAAATTAAGTGACCTCCATTCATCATTGACTTCATCATATTCGGATTCATTTATAAGCTGTGGAAATTTAGTGAAAAGTGGCACCAAACTTTCCGTGCCAGTCTCTCGAGCTACTACAGGATCTAGGGCTTTTAGCAAGGGGAATACATCACTGAGTCCTTTGAATCTTTTACTTATTTGTTCAGAAAGTTCTACGTAAAAATTTAGACAATGGACTCTGAAGCTACTTACTTCTGACATTAACTCCCCTTTCATATTTTCTTTGTTCAGCATAGTCTCTACTTTACTGCCAAAATTCCAGTTACTTTCAGGTAAGAAGTTTGAGGGGTTCTGAAAATTAACAGAGAAGGGGTCTGATTCAGCCTTGATTACATGCCTCTGTATAAAGTTACTAAGTATAGTTCTGAAGAAGGCACTGATGTTTGAGTAGGCAGTGTGAATTACAACATATTCACTCTGAAATTCTCTGTTGATCTTGTTTATGATTGGCAAAATATAACTTAGAAATGAGAAGTAGAGTTTGTATATGGGATTAGACAGGGCATTTAGAATAGCTGCAGCAGATTTCACGTTAGATTCCAAGGCTTCTGCCTGGAAGAAAAGAATCAGAGCTGACCATTGCTCCAACATTCTGGTCACTACAGACTCCAAGGACAACCACCTTGTTGTACTGGCATAAGTCAGTTTATGGGAATCAACCTTCACAAACTCTTGAAAGTCCTGAAACTTAAGTAGTCTTTTAGGGCTGTTGTTTATGTATCCATGAATGTCTCTGCACAGTTCCTCTACAGATTTAGGGAGTTTATGACATGCAGCAGATGAACACAAATTTAGGGAGTGACAAATACATCCAATGACAAAAAGATTAGGTACTTTTTCAAGAAGTTTTGCTTTTAAGCCTCCCATATTACCCATCATCACTGAAGCATTATCAGCTGCAAAGCCAAGCATGTTAGAGAAAGGGATGCCATTAGTCTCAAAAGAGTTACTTAGAAGTTGAAACAAGCCCTCGGCACTTGAGTCTTTGACATCAAGCAGTTGCAGAAATTTGTCATCAACCGAACATTTCTCACTGTTTACTACCCTCACAACAATTGCCAGCTGCTTTGTGGTCGATACATCTGTACTCTCATCAACTATGATAGAATATTTGTTAGTGTGAAAGATGGATACTATTTATTTTAGACTCTCTTTTCAATTACAATTTTATACTACCTACCTATATGCTTTCCTTCATGACTTAATAGACTGTACTATTTTATAGTCAGGAACAGCATTCTTCAAAAGTTGCGTGAGGTGATCCATTGTATTAAATGATATATTGTGATCACAAATAAATTTCAGCAGCATTAACCTTAACTTCTCTGAATCTCTAGAGCTTGCTTTCATCAAGAGGGGTTTTATATTACTTGCTAATTTTACATGCTTCCCTCTAACGGTATGGTACTGAGATTTAAGATGCCTTTGTAGATGAGAGACTGATCCTTCGATAAATTTCATGCACACATTGCAAAATGCTTTATCTTTAAACTCTGCATCATTTCCCTCATATTTGGAAAAGCATGCAAGCTCTGGATTTGTTGACCATTTTGCAACATAACTTCTCCCCCTCTTACTTGCTACACCTGGATGATGAGACCTTGGGGATGTACTGGAGCTTAACTTGCGTTTATCAGGAGTGGGTTTTGATCCCGAAGCTTCATTTTTGTTTTGTGAGTTAGCACAGACTGGAGCTAGACCCTCTTCAATTGTATATGACTCTTCTATTTCAGAGTCCTTGGAATCTGATTCGCTGGCTAATCTCAACTCCTTGTCAGCCCTTCCTGCATGGAAGCAAAGGAGAAAAATGGGTGTAAATCACTTGATATGGAAATCTGCAAGCCAAAATTAATTATTGTTGATCTCAACTGATTTAAAGTAATACCTTCTCCTCCTCTTACTTGCTACACCTGGATGATGAGACCTTGGGGATGTACTGGAGGTTAACTTGCATTTATCAGGAGTGGGTTTTGATCCCGAAGCATCATTTTTGTTTTGTGAGTTAGCACAGACCGAAGCTAGACCCTCTTCAGTTGTATATGACTCTTGTATTTCAGAGTCCTTGGAATCTGATTCGCTGGCTAATCTCATCTCCTTGTCAGCCCTTCCTGCATGGAAACAAATTTTATTACAACAAGAGAAAAATGGGTGTAAATCACTTGATATGTAAATCTGCAAGCCAAAGTTAATTATTATTGATCTCAACTGATTTAAAGCAATTACGTTTGTAGCTTCTGCTGTAAGAGTAACATGATGCGTAACACCTATGCTTTGCATTTAGCTAAAAATATATATTTTAAGGGTTTTGAATTGAGTGAGTAATTATGAATGTATACATGAGCAGTTTGCAGTAATTTCCTCTTTTCCACCTTTCTTGTGCATATTCCCTACAGAGTTTTTAAAACACAAAACAAAAATATGCATATATATACAAAAGTAATTAAAAAAAAATTAAAACGATTAAAGATACCAACTAACCATCTCCAGAGGAAGCTGAGGATAATGTCGTTAGCCCCGAAGTTGATGGCAGTGGATCATCAGGATCTAAGCTTGCTGGTTGACTTGCATTCCCAATCCCTCCTTAAAGAATGTATTAAGGCCATTGTAATACACATAGGTAGTTAGTACATAATTATTATGACAATCACAAAAATAAATTATTTTTATAAAAAGAGGGCATTATTTAGACCTTACATTGCCATCAAGTTTTCTTAATGATAAATTATGATGATGATAATAATAAAAATATGATAACAGCAATGTCACTGAAAACGAAATGTGGATAAGTACGCAATGCAAATAAGCACAACTTCAGAGGGGAAGAAATTATCGGGAAGTCTTACCTTTGCTATTCTTAAGCCACTCTAAGAGAGACATTTCTTCTGATCCTGCATCCCACTGGACTGCAACATGCCACACGTCCCCAGGGTACCTGACCGTACCTCAGTCTGTAAATTATCACCAGATTAAGGTATTCAGCTCAACAACTCACATAGTTATGATCTAAGTCATTAAAATGACACCGTTTCTTAAATAATAGTATCTGTAATGGCTATATCTGAACTGTGTATAACGGTTATCTTAAATAATGGGTATTATTGAAGAAACAGTAGCATAGTAATTTTGAGACACGACGCACTTGTGCTATATCCTCTTTAACTCGAGATAACTCTTTATAGGGTAGAAACATCATTAGAACTACTTGGTTAACTAAATTTCAAATTATGCGTGTCCATTATGCACCATACCAAAGAGAAAAAAAAAAAACCTATGACATACACAACCAGTGTCAAAATGCTCTCTCAAGTGGTCTCATCTATCAATGTCTATCTGTATCTATAACAACCTAAACTTAAATGACATGATCTAACCTGATAACCTAATGACCATGTAATATGTAGTCTTATAAGACTGGTTCATCCTAGCTGATGCAAACATGATAAAGTAACAAGATAAGCTATTTATGGAAGTACCTTCCCTTCAATCGTCTTCATGATTCTATGGCGAAATAAACCTTATTTATAGCACTATTTTCATGTTATATAAGCTATGCAGGTCTTTAAAGCACACATTTTAGCATGTTTATTATCTATAATTACCTAATAGTACTGAAAAACAAGGAAACTTACGGTGTTGGCATTTCCAATTGTGTTTTCCGTACGCGTCCTCTTCTTGTATTGTATTTGTATACGGCTCAGCGTCTGGTCTCAGCCTCAACCCTGTCCCTACCCATCAGCTGAGATCCATGATTTCAACGGGTTATAAAAAAACACAAATACATTCTTGGGGACGAAAAATGTATCATTTTTCTTACGAAATTTGTTAAAAAGTATCAAATTTCTCATCAACGACAATTTTGTACCATTTTAGCGTAGTGTCGTAAAATTGTACCGCTACGGACAAAAAGTATCAAAAAGGTACTTTTGTACCGTCACTGGGAACCCTGGTCAGCGCGCCCCTGGATGAGGTGGTGGTGCGCTGAGCGGGGCTGTGTTGCGGGGGCTGGCGGCGGAGGCTGCGACCACAGTACGCCCCGGGCCACGTCACACACACACACACACACACACACACACACACACACACAGCCGTAAGTTCATTAATGTACCCTTATCTTGTACAGAGTAAACAACAACAACAACCATTTTCAACTTAATTTCTTAGATGTGTAATAATTTTATAAAAAATCTGCACAGTGAATTTGTCCCCGTGTGTGTGTGTGTGTGTGTGTGTGTGTGTGTGTGTGTGTGTGTGTGTGTGTGTGTGTGTGTGTGTGTGTGTGTGTGTGTTCATCTCTCACCCATATCACCACACAAAAGGTATGTCCACGTATCTATATAATCTATGTAAACCCCTTGATATATACATTCACTCAGTCACTATAGCCATAATGCATATAAACACCCCTATCAGTAACCACCTAACAACCATCAGCCTCACAACTTGTTAACTACCCCGCCTTGTTACGTGATGAACAGCATCTTGTCAGCCGTCCCAGCCTCTCGTCACCCTTTTCCCCGCTGGACTCTGGGTAAAGACGTGACCAACCCCAAGCCTCCAGCCTCTTCTCACACCTCCAAGCCTTTCCCCGCTGGACATTGCTTCGAGACGTGATGAACAACAACAGCCTCCAGCATTTGCCACACCTCCGAGCCTCTCTCCTCGTCATTTGCCCGGTGGACCCTGGACGAGGAGGACGTGAGGAAGAGGAGGTGAAGATGAAGACGAGGAATAAGTGGTGAGTGTTGGCTTATACTTATAATAGTGTTGGTATCAGTAGAAGTAGTAGTAGTATGTCAGACTTATCTACGATTTGTTATGTAATATGCTATAATTACTACTACTACTACTACTACTACTACTACTACTGTTTAATGTGTGTTGTGATAATTATAAGTGGTGATTTTGGTGTTGAAAGAGAAGACAGGGAGGTGGGGGAGGGGGGGGGGTAGATGCTTATTATATGGTGGTGGTGGTGGTGATGAACTAGAACATGTAGTGATGAGATTCGTGTGTGGATAGGTAGGTGGTGGTGTTTGGTGTTGACTGGTGATATAACAAGCCAGGTGGTGGTGGTGGTGGTGGAGGTGGTGATGGGTGCTGGTGATGAGATTGGTATTGACGGTGATGAGATTTGAACTAGAACATGTGGTGATGGTGGTGGTGGTGATGGTGGTGGTGGTGATATCTACAATCCATATCAGACCCTATGACATGCCGTTTTTCGAAAATATCTTTCACACGAAGACTCGGATCAGCATGGGACTTTGGCACAGATTGTTTCACACACTCCGCTAATTTTTGACGCTATTGTGCAATGCCAGATGCGGTTAATTATGGCGTTTACTCCTGACTGTGATGGCAACACCTGCGTGAGCCACTTACACATTCGAACAGGTGAGGCGTGACGTATTTGTGACGTGTATCCACCACCTACCTCCACCCCTGGCTTCCCCTACTCCCATCCTTCCCTTTACCTCCCTCCTCCTTCTCCCCCGCACTCTCTCCCCCCGCCCTCTTTCTCCCCCATACCTCCTCTCTCTCTCTCTCTCTCTCTCTCTCTCTCTCTCTCTCTCTCTCTCTCTCTCTCTCTCTCTCTCTCTCTCTCTCTCTCTCTCTCTCTCTCTCTCTCTCTCTCTCTCTCTCTCTCTCTCTCGGTGTACATGCGATGTGAAGCGTTGCACACATATGACTTGTCTACAATGGCGGATAACTCGAAAGTATATGCTAAGTATGGTCTGGTGTTTTATGCACACGACCCTGATTCCTGTTCCAGCGTAACTGGATGTTGCTTAAGTGCTGTATGAGGTTTTTGGGGGCATTTATACAACCATTGAAAGTTATACGAGTATATGAACCTCCTTCCCACAGCTTACATTCAGCGTATGACGGAATGAAGCACGTAGCTGACGCTTGATCATTTATAGGAAATCGCGTAGGAGACGGAAAGGAATAAGGGTGGAATTGAAGCGGGAATTCAGTGCAGAGTAAAAACGTGAAACGAAATAGGAGAAATATATGAATAATTTATTCTGATGTTAGGAAAAGACTGCCATACGATATGTGTCCATGTAGATATGTTAAAAAGTCTTAGCAAACAAAAATAGATAGCGAGTATATGATGGCTGGATTAATAGAGAGAGAGAGAGAGAGAGAGAGAGAGAGAGAGAGAGAGAGAGATGAGATAAAACACACACACACACACACACACACACACACACACACACACACAACCCCGCACGCACGCATGTACCTCCTCCTCCTCCTCCTCCTCCTCCTCCTCCTCCTCCTCCTTCCCTTCTTCCACCTCCTCCTCCTCCTCCTCTTCCTCCTACTACTCTTCCTCCTCCACCTCCTCCTCCTCCTCCTCCTCCTCCTATTCCTCTTCCTCCTCCTCCTCCTATTCCTCTTCCTCCTCCTCCTCCCCTTCCTCCTCCTCCTCCTTCCCTTCTTCCTACTCCTCCTCCTCTTCCTCTTCCTCTTCTTCCTCCTCCTCATCCTCCTCCTCCTTCTCCTCCTCCACTTCCTCCTCCTCCTCTTCATCATCATCATCATCATCATCATCCTCATCTTCCTTCTCTTCCTCCTCTTCCTCTTCCTTCTCTTACTCCTACTCCTCCTCCTCCTCCCCCTCCTCCTCCTGCTCCTTCCCTTCTTCCTCCTCTTCTTCATCCTCCTCCTCCTCCTCCTCCTCCTCCTCCTCCTCCTCCTCCTCTTTCTCTTCTTCCTCCTCCTCCTCCTCCTCCTCCTCCTCCTCCTCCTCCTCCTCCTAATCCTCATTCTCTTCTTCCTCTTCCTCTTCCTCCTCCTACTCCTACTCCTCCTCCTCCTCCTCCTCCTCTTCTTACCCCTCCTCCTCCTCCTCCTTCTCCTCCTCCTCCTTCTCCTCCTCCTCCTCCTCCTCCTCCTCCTCCTCCACAACTCTCTCCATCCAGTATCCGTGAAAACAGATATTATAATCAATGTAGACACGGTCTTCATTGAAATTAAAAATAAATCTCGTAAAATAGTAATTGGACTTATCTACAGACCGCCAAGGCAGACTCTTGATATCGACCACGCATTAAGTGAATTATTATTAGAAACAAGTAGCAGTTGCGAGGCAGTAATTGTTGGGGACTTTAACTTGCCAGTGAAAAGATGGGGCGAACCGTTGAACTGTCATACAGGGCTCGACCTGTACACAAATTTACTAGAAAGTGATTTACATCAACACGTTCAAGAACCGACTCGGGAAAATAATATACTTGACCTAATCTTTTCAACGACAGCTGATCTAGTTAACGAAGTAAATGTTGGTCCAATTTTTAGTTCTAGCGAACACCGAACAATCACATTCAGCATCAATATGAAAGAAAGTAAAGTAACTCCTAGTAAAGAAAAGGTGCCTGATTATCAGAGAGCGAATTTCGTAAGACTCCGATCAATTCTAAATAATTCTGACTGGACTGAAATCACGGCGGAAACAGATATTGATAAATCTTGGGGGGCCTTCACCACAATATTAAACAATGCCATAAGCATATGCGTACCCTATCGAAACAGACGTTCAGCTTCTAAGAAGAAACCCAAATGGTGGAATAACGAAATTCAAAATAGCCTATCTCTTAAAAAACGCGTATACAGTAGGTACATATCATCTCAGAGCGAGGCTGACAAACTAGAGTTGGACAGAATTCGCCGCGAAACCAAGAAATTAATAAAACGAAGCAAGAAAAATCTTGAAGAATATATAGCGGAAACAAGTAAATCTAATCCTAAAGAATTTTTCAGCTATGTAAATAATAAAAAGTCACTCACTTGTGGTATCGGACCGCTTGCTAATGAAAACGGTAACCACACGAACGATGAAAATGAAATGGCTACAATCCTAAATAACTTTTTCGCATCCGTATTTACCGACGAAGATTGTTTATCACCTCAACCGCCGGAGGTTAGAAGGACCGAAAAGATGTTAAGTGGCGTGCTCGTCGTAGAAAGAGACATTTTACTCACAATTGAAAAGATTAAAGTAAGCAATGCTCCTGGTCCAGACAAAATTACCCCTAGGGTCTTAAAAGAAATCAAACATCAAATTTGTAAACCGCTCTCCATCATATTCAATAAATCTTTAACAGCTGGAAAAGTTCCGTCGGATTGTAAACTTGCAAATGTCACACCAATTTTCAAAAAGGGGGACAAGTCTCATCCAGGAAACTATCGACCAATTAGCCTGACATCTATTGTTTGTAAGTTAATGGAGACTATCATTCGCGACAATATGGTGAAATTCTTCTAAGAAAATAATATACTAAATAATTCGCAACATGGCTTCCGTAGTAAACGTTCGTGTTTGACTAACTTACTTGATTTTTTCACTATATTTTGAGGTGTTCTATGAAAGCAGATCAGTAGATATCATATATCTGGATTTTCAAAAGGCATTTGATAAGGTCCCCCACCAACGATTGCTCAGCAAACTACTGGCGCACGGTATCTCGGGTAACATTCACAATTGGCTTGCGGACTGGCTCTCTGAGCGGAAACAGAGAGTAGTTCTAAACGGTGTTACATCTAACTGGCTCGATGTCAAAAGCGGCGTACCTCAAGGATCAGTGCTTGGCCCCATGCTCTTCTTAATTTATGTTAATGATATCGATGATGGGCTCACTTGCAAAGTATCAAAATTTGCTGATGACACAAAAATTGCTAGTAAAGTACCTGCGATACTCGACGAAGAAGCTTTACAATCAGATATAGATCGACTTGCACGTTGGGCCAATCAATGGCAAATTAAATTTAACGTTGACAAATGTAAAGTGTTGCACATCGGAAAAAATAACAATCGCATTCGGTACGTAATGGATGCCCAACAACTTTCTGCAGTAAGTAAAGAAAAGGATCTTGGATCACTATATCAAGCGATTTAAAGCCCGGTCAGCATTGTTCAGAGGTAGTTAAAACTGCAAACAAATTGGTTGGCTTCATCGGACGAGTCTTTAATAATAAATCGGAAAAAGTAATATTAAAACTGTATAATTCGTTGGTTCGACCCCGTCTAGAGTACTGTGTACAGTTTTGGTCTCCCTACTACAGAAAAGACATAGAAAAGTTGGAACGGGTCCAACGAAGAGTAACAAAGATGATTCCTAGGTTGAGAAATTTGTCATATGAACAAAGGCTTAAAGAAGTAAATTTATTCAGCCTATCAAAACGAAGAATGCGAGGCGATCTAATAGAAGTGTTTAAAATGTTCAAAGGATTCAGTGATATTAATGCGGAAGATTACTTTACAATTGATCGATCAAATAGAACAAGAAGAAATCACAATTTGAAGATGAGTGGTAAAAGATTCTCGTCGCACGAAGCTAAACACTTCTTCTTCAATCGACTTGTTAATGTTTGGAACTCTCTACCTTGTGATGTCGTTGATAGTACAACAGTTACGGCCTTCAAGAATAGATTAGACAAGTGTTTTGAATCCAACCAGCAACTAAGATATTACTCATTGTCGTAATAACGTTAAGTTCTTTCGAATACTGGTGTCCTTGTCCGCTTTTATCGCCCGGTTAGTGGTAGCAGTAATGGTAGTTCTTTCCTCTTTCCTACATAAATTCCATGCAGTTTTTCCATGCTGCATGGTTCTTTTTCCTTTCCTGCCAGCTTTGGCTGGAGGGATGGGGGGGTGGGGAGGAGCCTTCGCCTTTGCTGTCCTTCATCTTCCACCTTTAATTAGATAGTTAGTGTAGCTTGTCACAAACAACCTCGTAAGGACCAGCAGGTCTGCTGTTGTTTGTTCTTCCTTTGTGTTCCTTTGTGTTCTTCTTCCTCCTCTTCCTCCTCCTCTTCCTCCTCTTCATCCTCCTCTTCCTCCTCCTCTTCCTCCTCCTCTTCCTCTTCTTCAACTACTTTCTCTTCCTCCTCCTCCTCCTCCTCCTCCTCCTCTTCCTCCTCTTCCTCTTCCTCCTCATCCTTCTCCTCTTCCTCCTCTTCCTAACAGGGGTGTGTTGACTCCCGCCCGGCGGGAGTCACTACACTCCTTTTAGGGCAGCCAAAATGTGTGATCTCGGCAGGCCGGCCAAACCCAGCGTTTAGAAAATTGTCCTTTTTTTGTGTGTATTTCTGTGAAGCGTAACTCCTGAAGTATACGTCCTATAGTAAATTTGAAAGTTGTGTCTTGTAGCTAATGATGTGTTCTTTAAGTTGTTAAAAGTTAATGTTTTTTGAAGAAATTTTATTTTTTTATTTTTTTATTAATTGTGATGTTTAAAATTTGTGTATGAAGTTTCTGTCTGTTGCGCTAATTAGGTGATTGTTTTCCGCTTCTTTTGTTATAGAAGAGTTTTCTTTGTATTTTTGTTCCTTGTCTGTGAAAATGCGAGTTTATTGGTTGCGCGATTTTTTGTTTTGACTTCAACTCACGATATCTCGGTAAAGTGTTGAAGTAAGTATTTTTTATTTTATTTTTCCTTGAAAGAGCTTTTAATTTTGCGTGTAATGCAGTTGGTTTTATTTTTGTGAAGCGCTCCCAAGCTTCGTAATGTCATTTTGAAAAAAAAACTTTTTAGCGCGCTTCGCTCGTGACCATTGATCTCGGCCTAAACGCGAGATTGAAGGTGGTGGGTGGGCGTGTGCTCTGTGTCGGGTAACGGTCTTAGCACCTATAAGCTCTCCGCGCGCGGCTGGCCGGGGGCTCTAATGTGGCGGGTGGGACGGACCCTAAGAGATAGGTCCCTAGTTGTTGTGCTCCCGGCCGGCCGAGCATTTTTCTAAACGCTGGGTTTGGACGGCCGGCCGGGAGTACATATTTTGGCTACCCTAACAGGGGTGTAGTGACTCCCGCCCGGCGGGAGTCACTACTCTTATTCCCCCTCTTCCTCTTCCTCCTCTTCCTCCTCCTCTTCCTCCTCCTCCTCCTCCTCTTCCTCCTCCTCTTCCTCCTCCTCTTCCTCCTCTTCTTCCTCCTCCTCCTCCTCCTCCTCCTCCTCCTCTTCCTCCTCCTCCTCCTCCTCTTCCTAATCCTCCTCCTCCTCCTCTTCCTCCTCTTCTTACTCCTCCTCCTCTTCTTCCCCCTCCTTCTCCTCCTCTCCTCCTCCTCCTTCTCCTCCTCCTCCTCCTCCTCCTCCTCCTCCTCCTCCTCCTCTTCCTCCTCCTCGTCTTCCTCCTCCCCCTCCTCCTCCTTCTCCTCCTCTTCTTCCTCCTCCTCCTCTTCTTCCTCCTTTTCCTCCTACTCCTCCTCCTCCTCCTCCTCCTTCTCTTCTTCCTTCTCCTCCTCCTCCTCCTCCTCCTCCTCCTCCTCCTCCTCCTCCTCCTCCTCCTCCTCCTCTTCCTCTTCCTCCTCCTCCTCTTCCTCCTCCTCCTCCTCCTCCTCCTCCTCCTCCTCCTCCTCCTCCTCCTCCTCCTCCTCCTCCTCCTCCTCCTCCTCCTCCTCCTCCTTCATCTCTTCTTCCTCCTCCTCCTCTTCTTCCTCCTCCTCCTCCTCCTCTAAGTAAATCTAATCCTAAAGAATTTTTCAGCTATGTAAATAATAAAAAGTCACTCACTTGTGGTATCGGACCGCTTGCTAATGAAAATGGTAACCACACGAACGATGAAAATGAAATGGCTACAATCCTAAATAGCTTTTTCGCATCCGTATTTACCGACGAAGATTGTTTATCACCTCAACCGCCGGAGGTTAGAAGGACCGAAAAGATGTTAAGTGGCGTGCTCATCGTAGAAAGTGACATTTTACGCACAATTGAAAAGATTAAAGTAAGCAAAGCTCCTGGTCCAGACAAAATTACCCCTAGGGTCTTAAAAGAAATCAAACATCAAATTTGTAAACCGCTCTCCATCATATTTAATATATCTTTAACAGCTGGAAAAGTTCCGTCGGATTGGAAACTTGCAAATGTCACACCAATTTTCAAAAAGGGGGACAAGTCTCATCCAGGAAACTATCGACCAATTAGCCTGACATCTATTGTTTGTAAGTTAATGGAGACTATCATTCGCGACAATATGGTGAAATTCTTCTAAGAAAATAATATACTAAATAATTCGCAACATGGCTTCCGTAGTAAACGTTCGTGTTTGACTAACTTACTTGATTTTTTTCACTATATTTTTGAGGTGTTCGATGAAAGCAGATCAGTAGATATCATATATCTGGATTTTCAAAAGGCATTTGATAAGGTCCCCCACCAACGATTGCTCAGCAAACTACTGGCGCACGGTATCTCGGGTAACATTCACAATTGGCTTGCGGACTGGCTCTCTGAGCGGAAACAGAGAGTAGCTCTAAACGGTGTTACATCTAACTGGCTCGATGTCAAAAGCGGCGTACCTCAAGGATCAGTGCTTGGCCCCATGCTCTTCTTAATTTATGTTAATGATATCGATGATGGGCTCACTTGCAAGTATCAAAATTTGCTGATGACACAAAAAATGCTAGTAAAGTAACTGCGATACTCGACGAAGAAGCTTTACAATCTGATATAGATCGACTTGCACGTTGGGCCAATCAATGGCAAATGAAATTTAACGTTGACACATGTAAAGTGTTGCACATCGGAAAAAATAACAATCGCGTTCGGTACGTAATGAATGGCCAACAACTTTCTGCAGTAAGTAAAGAAAAGGATCTTGGAATCACTATATCAAGCGATTTAAGGCCCGGTCAGCATTGTTCAGAGGTTGTTAAAACTGCAAACAAATTGGTTGGCTTCATCGGACAAGTCTTTAATAATAAATCGGAAAAAGTAATATTAAAACTGTTTAATTCGTTGGTTCGACCCCGTTTAGAGTACTGTGTACAGTTTTGGTCTCCCTACTACAGAAAAGACATAGAAAAGTTGGAACGGGTCCAACGAAGAGTAACAAAGATGATTCCTAGGTTGAGAAATTTGTCATATGAACAAAGGCTTAAAGAAGTAAATTTATTCAGCCTATCAAAACGAAGAATGCGAGGCGATCTAATAGAAGTGTTTAAAATGTTCAAAGGATTCAGTGATATTAATGCGGAAGATTACTTTACAATTGATCGATCAAATAGAACAAGAAGAAATCACAATTTGAAGATAAGTGGTAAAAGATTCTCGTCGCACGAAGCTAAACACTTCTTCTTCAATCGACTTGTTAATGTTTGGAACTCTCTACCTTGTGATGTCGTTGATAGTACAACAGTTACGGCCTTCAAGAATAGATTAGACAAGTGTTTTGAATCCAACCAGCAACTAAGATATTACTCATTGTCGTAATAACGTTAAGTTCTTTCGAATACTGGTGTCCTTGTCCGCTTTTATCGCCCGGTTAGTGGTAGCAGTAATGGTAGTTCTTTCCTCTTTCCTACATAAATTCCATGCAGCTTTTCCTTGCTGCATGGTTCTTTTTCCTTTCCTGCCAGCTTTGGCTGGAGGGATGGGGGGGTGAGGAGGAGCCTTCGCCTTTCCTGTCCTTCATCTTCCACCTTTGATTAGATAGTTAGTGTAGCTTGTCACAAACAACCTCGTAAGGACCAGCAGGTCTGCTGTTGTTTGTTCTTGCTTTGTGTTCCTTTTTTGTTCCTCCTCCTCCTCCTCCTCTTCATCCTCCTTCCTCCTCCTTCCTCCCCTCATTCCTACTACCTCTTCCTTTTCTTCCTCCTCTTCCTCTTCCTCCTCCTCCTTTTCCTCCTCCTCTTCCTCTTCTCCATCCACTTCCTCCTCTTCCTCCTCTTCCTCCTCCTCTTCCTCCTCCTCTTCCTCTTCTTCAACTACTTCCTCTTCCTCCTCCTCCTCCTCCTCCTCCTCTTCCTTCTCTTCTTCCTCCTCCTCCTCCTCCTCCTCCTCCTTCTCTTAATCCTCCTCCTCCTCTCCTCCTCCTTCTTCTGCTCCTCCTTCTCTTCTTCCTCCTCCTCTTCTTCCTCCTCTTCCTCCTCTTCCTCCTCCTCTTCCTCCTCCTCTTCCTCCTCCTCTTCCTCTTCTTCAACTACTTTCTCTTCCTCCTCCTCCTCCTCCTCCTCCTCTTCCTCCTCTTCCTCTTCCTCCTCATCCTTCTCCTCTTCCTCCTCTTCCTAACAGGGGTGTAGTGACTCCCGCCCGGCGGGAGTCACTACACCCCTTTTAGGGCAGCCAAAATGTGTGCTCTCGGCCGGCCGGCCAAACCCAGCGTTTAGAAAATTGCCTTTTTTTGTCGTTTTTCTGTGAAGCGTAACTCCTGAAGTATATGTCTTGTAGCTAATGATGTGTTCTTTAAGATGGCGTTAAAAAAACGTAGAAAAGTCTCGTAGTTATGGAGGTAAGTTGTTAAAAGTTAATGTTTTTTGAAGAAATCGTATTATTTTTTTTTTTAATTGTGATGTTTAAAATTTGTGTATGAAGTTTCTGTCTGTTGCGCTAATTAGGTGATTGTTTTCCGCTTCTTTTGTTATAGAAGAGTTTTCTTTGTATTTTTGTTCCTTGTCTGTGAAAATGCGAGTTTATTGGTTGCGCGATTTTTTGTTTTGACTTCAACTCACGATATCTCGGTAAAGTGTTGAAGTAAGTATTTTTTATTTTATTTTTCCTTGAAAGAGCTTTTAATTTTGCGTGTAATGCAGTTGGTTTTATTTTTGTGAAGCGCTCCCAAGCTTCGTAATGTCATTTTGAAAAAAAAACTTTTTAGCGCGCTTCGCTCGTGACCATTGATCTCGGCCTAAACGCGAGATTGAAGGTGGTGGGTGGGCGTGTGCTCTGTGTCGGGTAACGGTCTTAGCACCTATAAGCTCTCCGCGCGCGGCTGGCCGGGGGCTCTAATGTGGCGGGTGGGACGGACCCTAAGAGATAGGTCCCTAGTTGTTGTGCTCCCGGCCGGCCGAGCATTTTTCTAAACGCTGGGTTTGGACGGCCGGCCGGGAGTACATATTTTGGCTACCCTAACAGGGGTGTAGTGACTCCCGCCCGGCGGGAGTCACTACTCTTATTCCCCCTCTTCCTCTTCCTCCTCTTCCTCCTCCTCTTCCTCCTCCTCCTCCTCCTTCTCTTCCTCCTCCTCCTCCTCCTCCTCCTTCAAGAATAGATTAGACAAGTGTTTTGAATCCAACCAGCAACTAAGATATTATTCATTGTCGTAATAACGTTAAGTTCTTTCGAATACTGGTGTTCTTGTCCGCTTTTATCGCCCGGTTAGTGGTAGCAGTAATGGTAGTTCTTTCCTCTTTCCTACATAAATTCCATGCAGTTTTTCCATGCTGCATGGTTCTTTTTCCTTTCCTGCCAGCTTTGGGTGGAGGGATGGGGGGGTGGGGAGGAGCCTTCGCCTTTGCTGTCCTTCATCTTCCACCTTTGATTACATAGTTAGTGTAGCTTGTCACAAACAACCTCGTAAGGACCAGCAGGTCTACTGTTGTTTGTTCTTCTTTGTGTTTCTTTGTGTTCCTCTTCCTCCTCCTCCTCCTCCTCTTCCTAATCCTCCTCCTCCTCCTCTTCCTCCTCTTCTTACTCCTCCTCCTCTTCTTCCCCCTCCTTCTCCTCCTCTCCTCCTCCTCCTTCTCCTCCTCCTCTTCCTCCTCCTCGTCTTCCTCCTCCTCCTCCTCCTCCTCCTCCTCCTCCTCCTCTACTCCTCCTCCTCCTCCTCCTCCTCTTCTTCCTCCTACTCCTCCTCTTCTTCCTCCTTCTCCTCTTCTTCCTCCTTCTCCTCTTCTTCCTCCTTCTCCTCTTCTTCCTCCTTCTCCTCTTCTTCCTCCTCCTCCTCCTCCTCCTCCTCCTCCTCCTCCTCTTCTTCCTCCTCCTCCTCTTCTTCCTCCTTTTCCTCCTACTCCTCCTCCTCCTCCTCCTTCTCTTCTTCCTTCTCCTCCTCCTCCTCCTCCTCCTCCTCCTCTTCCTCCTCCTCCTCCTTCTCTTCCTCCTCCTCCTCTTCCTCCTCCAGCTCTTCCTCCTCCTCCTCCTCTTCCTCCTCCTTTTCCTCCTCCTCCTCCTCCTCCTCTTCCTCCTCTTCCTCCTCCTCCTCCTCCTCCTCCTCCTCCTCCTCCTCCTTCTTCTCTTCCTCCTCCTCCTCCTCCTCCATCTCTTCTTCCTCCTCCTCCTCCTCCTCTTCCTCCTCCTCCTCCTCCTCCGCCTCCGCCTTCTTCTCTTCTTCCTCCTCCTCCTCCTCCTTCTGTTCGTCCTCCTCCTTCCTTTCTTTCTCCTCCTCCTCTTCCTTCTCCTCCTCCTCCTTCTCTTCCTCTTCCTCCTCCTCTTACTCCCTTTCTTCCTCTTCCTCCTCTTCCTCCTCCTCTTCCTCCTCCTCCTCCTAATCCTTCTCTTCCTCCTCCTCCTCCTCCTCCTCCTCCTCCTCTTCGTCCTCCTTCCTCCTCCTTCCTCCCTTCATTCCTACTACTTCTTCCTTTTCTTCCTCCTCTTCCTCTTCCTCCTCCTCCTTTTCCTCCTCCTCTTCCTCTTCTTCATCCACCTCCTCCTCTTCCTCCTCTTCCTCCTCCTCCTCCTCCTCCTCCTCCTCCTCCTCCTCCTTTTTCTCTTCCTCCTCCTCCTCCTCCTCCTTCTCCTTCATCTCTTCTTCCTCCTCCTCCTCTTCTTCCTCCTCCTCCTCCTCCTCCTCCTCCTCCGCCTCCGCCTTCTTCTCTTCTTCCTCCTCCTCCTCCTCCTTCTTTTCTTCCTCCTCCTTCCTTTCTTCCTCCTCCTCCTCTTCCTTCTCCTCCTCCTCCTCCTCCTCTTCCTCTTCCTCCTCCTCTTATTCCCTTTCTTCCTCTTCCTCCTCTTCCTCCTCCTCTTCCTCCTCCTCCTCCTAATCCTTCTCTTCCTCCTCCTCCTCCTCCTCCTCCTCCTAGTAGACCGCGACCTGGCCTCGGGGTCACACGTGTCAACTACGCTCGCTGTCTCGGCAGCTGTGCTTTCCTTTTGTGCTCTCCAGCATATCCTGAGGCTCTCCTATTGCTGCTGCTGCTTTGCTGCTTCGCTGACCTGCTCTGCTAAGTGCTAAGTGTTATATTCACTTTACTTAAACACATTCTTCCTAGCACACTTGCTCATCCCTTCTGCCCACACCCTACACCTCCCCTACACCTCCTCACAACACTGTGGTGCACATACAACTCCTTCCTAACTGTATTAAGCTCCTTCTTAACCTTACTACACATAATTTACATATTATTTTCCAAGAAGTGTACTAGGAGGTCCTTGTTTTCAGGCTGATTTTCTTTCATTGTTTCGGTCCGTACATTCCCGCCGCGGCGTATACCCAGCCGCGCGGAGGGCGAAATTCCCTGGAGACCCTTTGTTTTTTTCCTCCCCTACCCGGCCGCGTGAATCCCCTAGAGGGAAGTCTAACGAGAACACCTGCCCGAGTCAGACAGGAGGGAGTTAATCGTTCCCACCTGACCTACTGCCACTCACTCACTCATTCTTTCTGAAGTTAAAAGGTAACAAAACATAACAAAAGATAACAATAAAAGATATGGCTTCATCACTACGCAAATGCCCCGGGTGCAAAGGACGCTTCGCCCCACAATATTTTGATAAGGGGGCGGAGTCATGTAGACACTGTCAAAAGGAAAAGAGGATCTCAGATTTAGAGAGGGGTTTAACCGAGTGCCTTAAAGAGTTGAACCAACGTCCCCCTCTACCCGCTCCCACCCCCGCTGCTTCTTCCTCTTCTTCTTCTTCTTCTTCCTCTTCCTCTTCTTCTTCTTTGCCTTCCTCTTTTTCTTCTTTTACTCCGACTGCCTCCACCCCTTCTTCACCTCCCTCCTCCCTCTCCTCCACCCTCCCAGGGGTCCGGACGAGAGCCATGGCCCGCAAGGTGAGGTCTTCTTCTTCTTCTTCTTCTTCTTCTTCTTCTTCTTCTCCTTCTTGTGTTACCGCTTCCACTGCGTGCCCATCCATCTCCTCCTCGTCCCCCACGTCCTCCTTCTCCTCCTCCTCCCCCCCCTCCTTATCGTTCCCCTCCCCCTCCCCCTCCTCCTCCTCCTCCTCTTCCCTCTCCTCCTCCTCCTCCTCCTCTGTTTCTTCTTCTCCTTCTTCTTCTTCTTCTTCTTCTGCTTCCACCTCCGCTGCCCGCTCATCCATCTCCTCGTCCTCCTCCTCCACTCCCTCCTCCTCCTCCTCTGCTTCTTCAACGCCTTCTTCATCTTTTTCCTCTCATTCTACCTCCTCCTCCTCCTCCTCCTCATCATCATCATCATCATCATCATCATCATCATCATCATCATCATCATCATCTTCTTCTTCTTCTTCTCCTGCTTCTTCTCCTTCTTCTTCTTCCTTCTCTTCACCTCCTCCTCCTCCTCCTCCTCCTCCTCCTCCTCCTCCTCCTCCTCCTCCCCCCTAGCTTGCAGGCGTAGACGGAAGACCATCCTCCCAGCCGTCTCCTGTGAAGACGGATCACACTTCAACGGATCAAGGATCAACACCAAGGTTAACATAAAACTGGTGGGTGACAGCATTGTTAGAGAACAACTGACTGAGTTCTGTGGACGAAGTATCAAGAACAGAAGACGCTACTGTATTCCTGGTGCAAAACTACAAGATATAGAAGAAGCGGTAGACCTCGTCTCAGACCGCACGGAGCAGGACACACTCTTTGTTTTGCACGCTGGCACGAACAACGTTCAAACAATGTCCACGGAGGAAATTATAGCTGACTACCGACGAGTAATCCGCCGCTTCAAGGAAAAGTCAAGCCACATCATTGTCTCCGGGATTCTTCCGAGAATCAACGCCTTCACAGGCTTCCACAGAAAGGCGTCGAACATCAACAACAGATTGAAGCACCTCTGCCAGGACGAGGAAGTTTCGTTCGCAAGTCATTGGAATCATTTTTATGATATCCCCGACCTTTTCCGTCCTGACGGTCTTCACCTCAATGCGATTGGATCAGCACGGCTTGGTAGGTTGCTGAACGAGGAGGTACTTTTGTACTCAAAAAACTCCGAGCGCGGGAGGGACACCAAAGTATCGTAAACAACCAACCAGTAGGGACCGCTCATTACACACCAAGGCCCCCAACAGAAAACACAAGCAGACACCAGACTACTGTGCCTCGAAGCGTTGAAGTCAAGAAGGACATTTCTGTCCTATACACCAACGCGCGGAGCTTAATACCCAAACGGGATGAGCTACTTGCCTATGTTGACGTAGAAAGTCCGGACGTGATTGCCATCACCGAAACGTGGGCCACCTCTGACCACCTAATGACCGAATTCTCAATTCCGGGATACGAGAGCTTCTACAAAAACAGACTTCACAAGAAAGGAGGAGGTGTTATCTGTTACGTCAAGAACAAATACCCTGCCGTGGAAATAACCAAAGAAGACTCAGAGAAATATGACACTGTATATGTTGAACTGGAGACTAGCAAGCACAACAAAATAACGATTGGAACCGTTTACAGACCTCCAAAGCAACAAGCAGCGGACGACGAAGCGCTGTACGAGGAAATTCACACCATAACACAAAACAAACAGTCAGTCATTATCGGGGACTTTAACTGTTCCAACATTGACTGGACCACGATGATTGGAGATCGGGAGGGTAACAGATTGCTCGAAATGTTAGAGGACACTTTTCTTACTCAGATTGTTACCCAACCGACGAGGGAAAATAACTTATTAGACCTAGTACTCGTGAGTGATTCAGATCTCACACGTGAATGTCAAGTCGGCGAAAAACTGGATGGTTGCGACCATCACCTAATTCGCCTAAAAATCAGAACAGACCATGAACTCACCGAAAACACGTCCAAGATTCCAGACTACAAAAAAGCCAGTTTTAACTTTGCTCGTGAGCTGCTAACCCAGACAATTTGGGAACCCATGAACCTCACTCCGGTGGACGGCGCGTGGAACGGCTTTAAGAACAAACTCCTGGAGGTAGAGAGAACGACTGTTCCCATGAAGACAAGGAGAACAAATAATGCCACAAGCACACCATGGATGACTACCCAAGTTCGACGGGCGATTAATTTGAAGAAGAGAAAATACAACTTGCTAAAGGAAAACAGCACTGACGAGGCACGCGAACAGTACCATCAAAGCCTCAGAGCTTGCAGAACACTCATTCGCCAGAGTAAACGCGACTATGAAAAGCAAATTGCACGCGAAGCCAAGTCCAACCCGAAAAAGTTCTTCACGTATATAAGAACCAAAAGAAGACAAAAGCAATATCGGTCCCCTAAAGATGAAAGTGACGTACTAACACAGGACAGTAGACAAATGGTCGAAATCCTAAACAGGAACTTCGCGTCTGTGTTCACGGTCGAGAATACCCAGTCCGTACCCGAGAGCCCTTCCCCACCGATGGGAATCACTCCCCTAGAAATTGGTACAATCGACGAACGGGATGTGAAAAAGTACCTAGACAAACTCGAGACAAACAAGTCTACAGGACCCGACGACTTGTCACCCAGGCTGCTCAAGGAACTCAAGCAGCAAATCCTCAAGCCACTCACCGCCATCTACAATCAGTCACTACAACAAAACAAAGTCCCGAAAGACTGGAAACAAGCGAACGTAACACCGATCTACAAAAAGGGAGACAAAAGTGTGGCCCTAAACTACAGACCAATCAGCTTGACCTCAGTGGCGGGTAAAATCCTCGAGAAGATCATCAGAGACAAACTCGTTAGGTTCCTTGAAGACAACAACATCATTTCCGATGCTCAGCATGGTTTCAGGAACAAGCGCTCATGCTTAACCAATTTATTGGACTTCTTCCAAGGTATCTATGAAAACTGGGATAATCATATCCCCAGTGATGTTATATATCTAGACTTTCAGAAAGCCTTTGACAAAGTGCCCCATGAAAGACTCCTCAAGAAACTTAAGTCGGCGGGATTAGGCGACGATCTGACAGCGTGGATCAAAGACTGGCTCACTGAAAGAAAACAACGAGTTGTACTCAACGGACAGGCCTCCGAGTGGCTCCCGGTCACAAGTGGAGTGCCACAGGGGTCAGTGCTGGGACCCATACTTTTCATCATATATATCAACGACCTAGAACTAGGATTAAAATCCAATCTTTCAAAATTTGCCGACGACACAAAGGTGGGTGGGAAGGCCCTCACGACGGCAGACTGCGAAATTATCCAGAGAGACCTGGACCTGATCACTCGGTGGTCAGAAAAATGGCAGATGTCCTTCAACACTGCCAAATGTAAAGTAATGCGTATCGGATCCAGAAACAGCAACCACATATACCACATGGGTGGCGAACCACTACATGTTGTGCAAGAGGAAAGAGACCTCGGGGTCACCATCAGCAGTGACTTGAAACAAACAAAACACTGCAAGTCCGCCTGTAAGAAAGCCAATACAATGCTTGGGTTCATATCGAGGAACTTCGAATACAAGACGCCGGGAGTTATGTTATCCTTGTATAATTCGCTGGTAAGGCCCCACCTGGAATACGCCGTGCAATTCTGGTCTCCTAATTACAGGAAAGACATTGAATTACTTGAGAGAGTACAGCGCCGCGCCACGAAGATGATACCATCACTGAGGACGAAACCCTATGAAGAACGACTCGAGCGACCTCTTCACGTTGGAAAAGAGACGACTGCGGGGAGACATGATACAAGTCTTTAAGTACCTGAACAAGCTCAGCAACGTTGATCACTCCAAACTCTTCACGCTACAAACTAACCTGAGAACAAGAAACAACGGAAAAACAATTCAAGCAAAGCGATGCAATACCGACATCGGCAGGAGTTATTTCTCAAATAGAGTTGTTCGCCACTGGAACAGCCTTCCTTCAGAAGTGGTTAGCGCAGAGACCATCAACTCCTTCAAGAAACGCATTGATCGCCACTTTGCTGCAACGGGTGTGAACTGAACGTTCCCAAGAGTAGGTACACAAGTGCTTTAATCCTTCCCTGCAAGCCACTCCTATGGCAAACGGATTGATTAAATCACTGAACGCAGGCAGCCTAGTAATGAGCCAACAGGCTTTCTGCTGCCTGCTAGTCCATGTTTCCATGTTTCCATGTTTCCTCCTCCTCCTCTTCCTCCTCCTCCTCCTTCTCGTCCTCCTCCTCCTCTTCCTCCTCCAGCTCTTCCTCCTCCTCCTCCTCTTCCTCCTCCTCCTCCTCCTCCTCCTCCTCCTCCTCGTCCTCCTCTTCCTCCTCCTCGTCCTCCTCCTCGTCCTCCTCCTCCTCCTCCTCCTCCTCCTCTTCCTCCTCCTCCTCCTCCTCCTCCTCCTCCTCCTCCTCCTCCTCCTCCTCCTCCTTCATCTCCTCTTCCTCCTCCTCCTCTTCTTCCTCCTCCTCCTCCTCCTCCGCCTCCGCCTTCTTCTCTTCTTCCTCCTCCTCCTCCTTCTTTTCTTCCTCCTCCTACCTTTCTTCCTCCTCCTCCTCATCCTTCTCCTCCTCCTCCTCCTCTTCCTCTTCCTCCTCCTCTTAGTCCTTTTCTTCCTCCTCCTCCTCCTCCTCCTCTTCCTCCTCCTCCTCCTAATCCTTCTCTTCCTCCTCCTCCTCCTCCTCCTTCTCCTCCTCCTCTTCGTCCTCCTTCCTCCTCCTTCCTCCCCTCATTCCTACTACTTCTTCCTTTTCTTCCTCCTCTTCCTCTTCCTCCTCCTCCTTTTCCTCCTCCTCTTACTCTTCTTCATCCACTTCCTCCTCTTCCTCCTCTTCCTCCTCCTCTTCCTCCTCCTCTTCCTCTTCTTCAACTACGTCCAATTCCTCCTCCTTCTCCTCCTCCTTCCTTTCTTCCTCCTCCTCCTCCTCCTCCTCCTCCTTCTCTTAATCCTCCTCCTCCTCTCCTCCTCCTTCTTCTGCTCCTCCTTCTCTTCTTCCTCCTCCTCTTCTTCCTCCTCTTCCTCCTCCTCATCCTCCTCTTCCTCCTCCTCTTCCTCTTCCTCTTTTTCATCCACATCCATTTCCTCCTCCTCCTCCTCCTCCTCCTCCTCCTCCTCCTCCTCCTCCTCTTCCTCCTCCTCCTCCCTCACCACATTCCTCCTACTTCCTCCTGTACTTCAGTCAGCGCCTTGCCCTTGGAGTCAGCGCCTTGCCCTCACTCAGTCAGCGCCTTGCCCTCATCAGTCAGCGCCTTGCCCTCACCCCGAGAGGTCAAACCGCGCGCGCTCCCACTTCCGTGACCTCTCGCTTGCGAATCCACCCTCGTGTGCTGTACTGAACTGTACTGTAGATCTTGCTGTGCTGTGTGCCGTGTGCTATTTCGCGTCGTGCTGCGTACTGCTTATTGTCAACCGAGTTAGCTGCCCGCAGAGGTGTGCTGTTTGCTGTGCGACCACGTGCTTCGACCATTGGACAGGATTAAGTGTTGCCCTTATTTTTACTACCTCTCTCCGCCTGTATCTACCCTCTCGCAGTAGCGCCCTGTAAAACATATATACACCTATACACAAAACACAGTGTTACACTCTTTCCGCCACATTCTTTATATATTTCCAGATTCCACTCCGATGCCACTTCCTACGCAGGTGTTCAGACCTACCTGACCTGACTTGACCAGATTATTCCCCAGAGACCAGTAATCCTCCCTCCCTCCCTCTCGCGTTTCGCTCCTCCTCTTCTCTCGCCTCCCCTCTCCATTGCCCCTCCCCCTCTCTCTCTCTCTCATTACTACCCCCCACTTGCCCCTCTCTGTCTCTCCTTCCTCACTCCCGATCTCGTTCCCACCCTCTCTCTCTCCCCCCCTTTCCTTCGCCCTCTTCCTCCCTCCATCCCTATCTATCTCCCTCCCTACGCCTTCCATCTCTCTCTCTCTCTCTCTCTCTCTCTCTCTCTCTCTCTCTCTCTCTCTCTCTCTCTCTCTCTCTCTCTCTCTCTCTCTCTCTCTCTCTCTCTCTCTCTCTCTCTCTCTCTCTCTCTCTCTCTCTCTCTCTTCTCTCCCTCCTCTCCATTGCCCCCCTCTCTCTCTCATTACTACCCCCACTTGCCCCTCTCTCTGTCTCTCCTTCCTCACTCCCTCTCTCTCCCCTTCCTTCTCCCTCTTCCTCCTCCATCCCTATCTCCCTCCTACGCCTTCCCATCTCTCTCTCTCTCTCTCTCTCTCTCTCTCTCTCTCTCTCTCTCTCTCTCTCTCTCTCACTTATTCTCGCTTATACACGCACGCGACCCTCTCCCCAAAGAAAAACAAAAATCAAAGCAAATATATAGATACCTCCTCCTTACCAAGATGGCGCTAAAGAAATGTTCGACTTGCACAGGAAACTTCTCTGGTCATTTCTTCTCAGGACGATCGACCGTCTGCAAGATCTGCCTGTTGACTCAGCAGATGGAAACGAGACTCCTTCAACAGGACGAAAGGCTAACGGCTGGCGAGAAGAAGATCACCGAACTAACAAGTACTGTTGATACCTTGCAGGAGTTTATCCAGGCCAACATCGTCGCCCCTCCTGCAATTGACGCCTCATCACCCTCCTCACCTGCACTCGATGCCCAGCCACCTTCCGAAGAAGGCACGTCACAGGCAACAGGTAGAGCTGACGCTGAATGCTTCACCCCGTGAGAGGAGGAGCCAGACCCGCCCCTAGAGCCATTTATCCTACTCATTGCTACAACAGATTTGCCATACTGGAGGAGGAGGACGAGGAACAGAGCACCTTCTTGGTCGGTGACTCTATGATTCGCCATCAGGTGGTTGAATTCTGTGGCAGAGTCCCCCGTCGTAGGCGTAACTACTGTTATCCTGGAGCTGGTGTTGACGACATCACAGCTGCCCTGGACGAGGTCTCCGCTGAGGCCTCTAATGACTCACTCTTTGTTCTCCACACAGGTACAAACGACGTCACCACGACCCGGTCTGAGGAACTGCTGGACAAGTACCGTAGGCTCATCCAGCAGTATAAGACTAAATCCCCTAATATTTTGATTTCAGGAATTCTACCACGGACATGGGATGAGGGCGACTTCTACAGTAAGGCCTTCAGCCTCAACAACCGCCTGCAGACTCTCTGCGGAGAGCTTGACGTCGAATTCTTTAACGCCTGGAACGATTTCTACGGCCAGAGTAGACTTTTCCAAAGGGACGGCATACACCTGCCCCCCATCGGGGCAGCCAGTTTTGGAAGGCTCCACAACACCGCCTTACGTACCCCCCCAAAAAAAAAACACGACTCTCAGCCACGTCCTTCCATCCCGCCCGTGTAAATAGACACCTCACACCGCAACAGACTCGTAACATTGAACCCTCCAGTAACTCTATTACCAAGCTTCAAGATAACCTAAGAGTCCTTAGTTTCAATGCGCGTAGCCTAAGAAACAAATTTGATGAACTGCGATGTCTTGCTCTGACAGAAAACTTTGACGTAATTGCTATAACCGAAACATTTATCGACACCACTAATATTGATTTAAGTTCCGAATATAACATAGATGGCTACAGATTCTTCAACAATGATCGTGTAAACCGTAGGTCAAAAGCTACTTGCAACCTACTGACAAAACACCAAGAAACAGTAACGTTGAACATTTGTGCGTGCGAGTAAACATTGCAAAAGTCAATTTAAATATATCTGTCACTTACAGGCCTCCGGGGCAATCACTTGATGGCGATCTTGAAATGTACAGCGTCTTAAGGCAGTCACTTAATAACAGCGACTCACTGATACTAGGAGACTTTAACCTCCCCCATATCGACTGGGCGACACTGTCGGGTACAGAAGGTGAGTCCCATAGAATGATCGAATTTCTAGAGGAAAATTATCTAAGCCAAATGGTTTCTGAACCAACTCGACAAAATAACATACTTGACCTTGTTATAGCGACCCAAGATAACCTAGTCAGTAATGTCACGGTAGGAGAACACCTCGGTTCCTGCGATCATAAACTAGTGCGCGTTGACATTAGAGCTCAAACATCGGTGACTGAAAATAAAGTTAAGGTGCCCAATTTCAAGAGCCAACTTCGTAGAAATCCGACGAAAACTAATAGATATGCAATTATCAGATGACGGCAATGCAGAGGACGCCTGGCTAAACTTTAAGAATCACTTACTCACTCAGCAGGACACATTTGTCCCCTTGTGCGAGAAGCGAATTAACACTAATAAAAGTCCACCTTGGTATAATAGCGAAATTAAACACTCAGTCAAGGAGAGAAAATTGTCTTACAGGTTAAAAGAAAGACCAAAGCACGCCCGAAAACATTAGACTTTACAATGATGCAAGGCGACGAGTAAAAAGATTAGTGCATCAGGCAAAGCGTAGATATGAAGAAAATATTGCAGCCAACTGTAAAAATAATCCGAAATCCTTCTTCAGTTACATAAACAACAGAAAGGCGATCAGAAGTGGAATTGGACCTTTAATAAACAGCGACGGTGCACTAGTGACTGACAGCCAACACGTTGCAAACCTATTAAATAATTACTTTTCCTCGGTGTTTAATAATAACAGTCCTCCCACCACCACCACCAACACCAGTACTAATGTAAATCCCGAGCATGCATTGTCTAACTTTGAAATAAAACCCGATGAAGTCCTTAAAGCCCTCAAATCACTTAAAACAAATAAAAGTCCTGGACCTGATAAAGTATATCCAACTCTGCTGAAAGAAACAAAGAGCGAAATACTCTCCTCCCTCACAACCGTATTCAATATGTCCTTGCGACAAGGCATTGTCCCTTCAGATTGGAAAAAGGCTAACGTGACACCGATTTTTAAGAAAGGAGACAAAAAAGTACCAGGTAATTACAGGCCCATTAGTCTAACTTCGGTTGTAGGTAAGCTACTTGAGGGCATAATTAGAGACAAAATTGTGAGTTACCTTGAAAGCCACTCATTAATTGGGGACTCACAACATGGCTTCCGAAACAAAAGATCCTGCCTATCAAATCTATTAACCTTTTATAACGACCTCTTCACTGTTTATGACGTAACCAAATCACTGGACGTAGTCTATCTTGATTTCGAAAGCGTTTGATAAAGTCCCGCATCATAAATTACTTTACAAATTAAAACAAATAGGTATTGACGGTCAGGTAAACCAATGGATCGCGAATTGGTTGAGCAACAGACAACAAAGAGTAGTGATTGACGGATTTAACTCAGAGTGGGCGCCTGTCACTAGTGGCGTCCCTCAGGGCTCGGTTCTTGGCCCAGTGCTCTTCATTATTTACATCAACGACGTGGATGTTGGACTCAATAACCGCATTAGTAAATTTGCAGACGACACAAAGATTGGTAACTCGGTTCTCACTGACGAAGACAGGCAAAGCCTCCAAGAGGATTTGCACAAAATTTCAGCTTGGTCGGATAGATGGGAGATGCCCTTTAACGTAGACAAGTGCCAGGTCCTTCAAGTTGGAACGAGGAATAAAAAGTTTGATTACGAAATGCGCGGCGTTAAACTCAAAAGCGTTCAATGCGTCAAGGACTTGGGGTCAAAATCGCGTCAAACCTCAAATTCACAGCAATGCATCGATGCAGCAAATAAAGCGAACAGAATGTTGGGCTTCATTAAAGAAACTTTTATTTAAGAATAAAGATGTAATACTCCGCTCTACAACAGTTTAGTCAGACCCCACTTGGAATATGCGGTACAGTTTTGGTCTCCTCACCATGCAAAGGATATTGCTAAATTAGAAGGTGTTCAGCGTCGGGCAACGAAATGATCCTTCCTTGCGCAACAAATCCTACGAAGAAAGGCTTTCTACCCTTAACATGTTCTCTCTTGAGAAACGTCGCCTCCGAGGAAAACTGATCGAATGTTTTAAAATACTTAATGGTTTCACGAATGTAGACAGATCAACATTGTTTATGATCGATGACACTTTGCGCACGAGGAACAATGGCGTAAAACTCAGATGTAGACAAGTAAATTCAGACTGCACCAAATTTTTCTTCACCAACGTTGTAGTGCGAGAATGGAATAAGCTCCCATCATCAGTGGTCCAGTGTAACACGATTGACTCCTTCAAAAATAAGCTCGACCGTCACTTCCTTCAACTTAATATCAACTAGAGTAGAAATGCAACGTTTTGGAGTCTTCTGATTAATGTAAAATCACTTAGGTTTAAGGACAGACCACCAAGTCTGGACCATGGGGTCTGTGTGGTCTGATTTTCTATGTAAATCTATGTAAATCCTCTTCCTCATCCGTCTCCTCTTCCTCCCCCCTCCTCTTTGTTTTTCGCAGAGGGGACCATATCCCAGACACCGTTAATTTTGCCCGGAGCGTTGCTTTCAGGCCATGAACGGCTTCCTCATCCTTTTCTACATAAGATGAAATGCCTCTGGGAAATAAAAAAAAGGAATTAAAGCGGTTTTTTTATGTAAATCAAAAAAATCACCGAAGATTCTGAGAGTTATTTGCACATATATCCGCTATTTTTTGTCTTAGAGCAATTCTGTGTACCATTCGATTCGTCGGAGCTTTCTGCATCGATTAGGTACCCTTTGCAAAGTTCAGAGTAAAAACTAAGCGAGAAATATCACTTTTTTCCCTTCATGTCGACACAACCTTATGAACTGCTGTTCCTAAAGCCTAGCCTAACTCGATTTCACGAGTTAGGTTAGAAAGAAAACACAATTCATAAGTGTTGGTGTTGTGATGGGTCAAAGAAGAAGAGTAAAGACCTTGCTCCTGATGCAGTGGTTACTGTGCATAGCTCCGTTATAAGGCCTCAAGAAGAATTTGAATCGGCGGACGTTTCTGCATGGGGGGTGCCCATTTCAAAGTTCATACTAAAACTAAGCGATAAAGTTCAAATTTTCTTGTTTTTTCAAAGGGACCATACCCAAACACCGTTAACTTTGCCTGGGATGTTGATTTCAGGCCATGAACGGCTTCCTCATCCTTTTCTACATTAGATGAAATGCCTCTAGGAATGAAAAAGGAATAAAATCGTTTTTTTCTGTAAATCAAAAATCCGAACATTCCTGATAGTTATATGCAAATATACAACACCCAAACTTATGAATTGCTGTTCCCTTACCCTACCCTAACTCAATTTCTCTTCGGAAAGGTCTTTTTCCTCTTCTTCTTGTGGCCTCTCATCAACAGTACTTATGTATTGAGTTTGCCATTGGTACCTTAACAAAACCCTAACATGATTTCAACACTCATTTTCACTTCACGCCATAAGTTCGGGTGTTGTTGAGAGGCCAAAAGAAGAGGAGAAAGACCTTTACCTAGAGAAATCGAGGCTTTAGAGTAAGAAAACAGCAATTCATAAGATTGGTTGTTGGGTCACAAGAAGAAGAGGAAGAACATTTTGCTCCGCGATGCAGTGGATACGTGATGGCTCGTATAAGCTCAAGAGGAGGAAGAAGATCTGGATACTAGAAATCGGAAATAGGTCATATGGGGTGTCGAGTAGAGGGTTAATTGGGTCAGTAAATTGCGTGGTGATAATTAGAGGGGGCGCGGGTTAATGGTAATGGGGGGAGCTAATGGGAGTAGGTGGAATAAGGAATTAGGTCATGTTCGGTGTCGAACAGGGAGTAAATGGGATCAGTTAATTGCGTGGTGGTAATTAAAAGGGGCGGGGGTTAATGGTGATTGGGGGGGGAGCTAATGGAATGAAAGTAAAGCGAAAAAATCAACTTTACTTGTTTTTCGCATTAGGGACCATACACCATAACACCGTTAATTTTGCCCGGAGCGTTGATTTCAGGCCATGAACGGCTTCCTCATCCTCTACTACATAAGATGAAGTGCCTCTGGGAAATTGATACCTAAAAAAAAATCATAAAAGCGGTTTATTTCTGTAAATTAAAAAAATCCCCGAAGATTCCTGATAGTTATATGCAAATATATCGGTTATTTTTATCTTAGAGCAATTCTGAGTGTACCATTCGATTCGTCGTCGTTTTCTGCATCGATTTGGTACCCTTTGCAAAGTTCAGAGTAAAAACTAAGCCAGAAATATCACAGTTTTCTATATCTAGAGCCTGATCTTGAGGTCACAGTTTTTGCTCCCGGTTTCATTGTTTATTTTTTTCTATCGGGGTAACAAAATTATTAAAACTTATTATTCCGCTTGAAATCGTCAAATATTATGTGTAGAAGATGACGGCAAATCCAATGTTGTCATCAGAATTGCTGTACGTTTAGAAATAAGGGACATATATGCATTTTTACCGTTGATTTGGGATAACACGAATGTTTACTTAATTCTGCACGAACAAGTATCACCTGATGCAGAATGTGACGAGGATATCAAAACTGGTCTTGGTTGTACTCTATAATGAATATTAAGAGCGTTATTTGCAGTTTTATATATCTAGATCCTGATCTTGACGTCACAGTTTTGCTCCCAGGTTCATTGTTTATTTCCTTACTATCGGGGTAACAAAATAATTAAAACTTATTATTTTGCTTGAAATCGTCAAATATTATGTGTAAAAGATGACGACGAATCCAGTGGTTGTCATCAGAATTGCTGTACGTTTAGATATGAGGGACATATATCCATTTTTACCGTTGATTTGGGAAAGACACGAATGTTTGCTTAATTATGGACGAACGGCGGAGAGATGCCTCGTGCATTATCAGGAAATGTGCCCAAATACTGACCACTGGGGGGCGTGGACTATTACAACACAATTTACAGGTGTGCCGGCAGGTGTGTGAGGTGCCAGGTCAAGCGTTAATTACCCTCTTAGGAGCTATTCTTAACACCCGCTTCTTAATATGACGGGGCTGACCTGAGCCCAGCCCCGTCCAGACAGTTTTTTCTTACGTTTTGTCACTAATTATCGTTTGCAAGAGACGCCACAATGCCCCACGCATTCGCTGTCGATGGGGAAAGGCTTGCCTACACTGGCGTTAGCGTAGATAATGTAATATTACAGAAAACAAGGTAATATATTCTCGGCGGGCAGTTTGAGTTGCACCCCGTAACATATTTTTCGTTTTCACGGCTAAAATACATCTTTTCTGCACTCGTCTCATGTATCCACGTGTGCACGGGCGTGGAAGGCTGTCGTGGGCTTATGGGCGTGATCGTAAGTAGCTTTGTTTGTGAGAAAATAAGAATATATATTTTTCGTGGCGGGCTTGGGGCAGAACCCTAACCCGTGACATATTTTTCGTTTTCACGGCTACAATACATTTTTCCTGCACTTTTTCATATATCCACGTGTGCACGGGCGTGGAGGCTTGACATGGGCTTACGGGCGTTATCTTAAGTGGCTTCGTTTGTGAGAAAATAGGGATCTATATTTTTCGTGGCGGGCTTAGGGCAGAAACCTAACCCGTGACATATTTTTCTTTTTCACGGCTATAATACATCTTTCCTGCACTCGTTTCATATATCCACGTGTGCACGGGCGTGGAAGGCTGTCGTGGGAATCGAACCCGGGTTCTCTTGTTTGTGAGCCGAGTGTGCTAACCACTGCACCACGAAGCCCCCTGCTGGGTTGGGAGGAGGGGTTAGTTTGCATATGTGGACATTTTTTGTGGTGTGTCGTGAGTGGTGGGCTGGTGTAATAGTGGTTTAAGTCTGGTAATTCCTTGGATTTGGTATATTTTACAGAAACTACTACATGCCTGAGATGCCCCGCCCCGCCCCAACCCACCATCATGACCTGCCCGCCCCCCTGGCATAAATTGGTAAGAAATGCATGCTCTTAATGGATATTCCAGTCCATAGCTATGTGGGGTGTGTTCTTATATATACCCTTGACTTGTATTCCTTTACTGTAAGATTCAAAACAATTCTAACCTAACCTTGGGAGTAGTAGTTATGTATATTAGCTTTGCCTACCATTTTTGTGACACTGACTGTTCATTTCTGATAAAAAAAATATGATGCCGGTTATTATTTATAAGGTTATATTTTCCAGAAACTCCTAAATGACTGACTCTTCGATGTCTGAGACGACCCACCCTGCCCTGCGTCATGACCTCCCAGCATAAATTGGTAAGAGATGCATACCACTGTTGATGGTTGCACAAGCCTACAGCTGTGTGGGCTTTGTTGTGTTCGTGCATAGTTACCCTTGAACTGCTTCCTTTACTATTAATAAAAAAAGAAACTAACCTAATCTAACCCCGTCTGAGAATTTGCTTTAAAAATCTCTCGTATTCCGTCTGTACCTTGATTCATTGGTACTACTGCTCTCGTCAGTACCTATAATATTATGATGCCCTTTATTATGGGGATGGTGCTATTCTACAGAAACCGTGCGCTGAATGGGTGACTTTTCAGTACTGGAGGTCCACTCCCTGACGCCCCGCCCTGCCCCGCCCCGCACGTCATGACCTGCCCCGGCGTCAGTTGGTAAGTAATACATGCTGTTTATGATTATCCAGCACACAGCTATGTGGGCAATGTTGTTGTCATATATATTACCCATGAGCTGGTTCTGTTTACAGCAAGAATCATTACCTTATAAAACCTAACGTGTGCTTCTGATGCAATGCATTGTCCGAGGTATGATCAAATCGCTAGGAAGTTTAGTGTTATTTAATTGCAACCAAACATAATGAACTCGAGCAAGACCTAACATGACACCTGACTGACCTGTGTCTCTGCCAGAATGCAATGTATGGTTTAAAACTTTTAGCTTTTTTTTTTTTAAGTTTTCAATATTCTGTAAGCTGCTAGTTAGTATGTATTAATTAAGGCTAAAATACTAACATAATGTATTAAACCTCCTGTGAAATGTCGCTAATATGTAGATGTATATTGTATACCCTTACCACCGCCAGGGTAAGTGTCAGGGAGGGATTTTTAAGTCTCCTCCACCAAATTGACTGAGGTGGTGGGCACTTTTTTCTTTATATATATGATGATTGTATTTACTCATGATAATATTTTTTGCATGAGTCAGTTTACTTTTTACAACTCTTAACCCTCTCCCGCACTGAAAGTTTCCAATAAGTTTCTATTCCACTCATCATGCATATTGCAAACGTTCAGTGCGGGAGAGGGTTAAGAGTTGTAAAAAGTAAACTATTCCACTCATCATGCATCAGAGACACGCCAGTCCTTGTCAACAGACCGACTTGGTCGGCTAGATTTTGATCGCCGATAAAGTCAGTCTGTCGGCTCCCTGCTTTGCCTTTGGCAAAGGCCCGTATGCCCCACACACACACACACACCTCATCATGCATTTCTCTGGCCCGACCGGCCTTTTTTTTTTCCGCCGCGATACTCCACATTCCCGGTCATATTTTACCCTCACAGATGTATTGTACCCCCAAAAAATTTGATATCAATGGCTTCATAAAAACCTGTACTAGAACATCCACAAATAAAAATAGAGGACCTTTTAATATATAAACAATGCAGACTTGTTTCATGTCTCCGTATAGAGTATTGTAGACAACAAATCCTAAGTACCAGCTCTTCCCCACTCGCTAGCTCGAAATCTTATGGGCCAACTTTTTTTATCTGAATATATGTTTCGAAGCGGAGCTTAGTGAGGGCTATTATGGTATCCTCAAAATCTTTATACGCCAAATACTTCCCGAGTTACACCAAGAAAACTTTATTTTTTTCTTCTTCCGTCACAGTAGGCTAAAAAAAATAAATCGCTTAAAGCTCCTCATCTACGCTCCTTAGAAATGTTGCCATATGTTACCATTAAGAAACTTATCCCGACAAATGAAGCTCCCAAATTTGATGCATTTTCACCGAAAGCTTATTTCTTAATCAATTTTTTAAAGTTTATGAGGCATTTTGCGTCACCGTGTGCCAGGACCTCTTACCCCTGATGACGCAAAATATGTCATTGTGCGCGAGAGGGTTAGGCTGAATTACAATTATTTGATTTAAAACCTCAATTCCACCAACAGTTATAACTACTATTAATCTAATAGCTCAGCTCAAATTACAGCTACTCTTTTATTTTAAAAGCTTAATAATAATTACTCAAAATGTTGTGCACGTGCTGGTGGAGCGCCGACGTGAGTTTGGACAGGGGATGCTTGCAGCCTATGTTGATCTCAAGAAGGCGTTTAATTCAGTGCATCGTGAGGCACTCTGGGATCTTCTGCGACTCCGTGGGATTCCTGCGAGGACTATTGGTCTGCTGACTGGCCTGTATTCTGGGACAGAGTGCTGTGAAGTGTGGGGGGGGCTTGTCCAGCTTCTTTCCCGTGAATGCGGGAGTGAGGCAGGGCTGTGCCCTTGCCCCATCGCTTTTCAACACTTGTATAGGCTGCGTACTGGGCAGGGTTGTGGACCAGAGTCATTGCAGAGCATCCATTGGCAATACCAGGGTCACTGACCTTGTTTTTGGTGATGATGCAGTAATCCTGGCATGGTCGCTGGAGGTCTTGGTGATGGCTCTCGAGGCACTGCACGAGGAGGGGAACCCCTTGGGACTCCAGGTCTCCTGTTCCAAGACCAAGGCACAGGTGTTTGGAGGCTTGCTGAATGACACAGTACAGTCTGTTCATGAGTGTGGCGAGGACGTTGAGATCTCAGAAAGCTTCACGTATCTTGGTAGCGTAATTCATAACAACGGTGAGTCTGGCCAGGAAGTCTTGCGACGGATTGGTCTGGCCCACGGTGTTATGGACTCGCTCAGCGTTGTCAGTACCTGTGCAGAAGGACTAAGATCCGGATCTTCAAGTACCTTGTGCTCCCTGTCTTACTCTATGGTTGGGAGACATGGACACTAAATGGAGGCTTGGAGAGGCAGATTGATGCCTTTGGTAATAAGTGTCTACGCAGAATCATGGGATATCGCTGGAATGACTTTGTGTCAAACCGACGACTGCCTATGGCACCGGTAAGCTGTTATGGTAGAGGTGTGTTTGCAGTGGTGCCATCCTGCTTGTCTCTAGGATTGCACCGATAAGCAATTTGGCCGATTACCTATTAATCGGTAACCAAGAATCGGCCGATTATTTATAAAGTATAAATGTGATTAATCTTCATTAAATACTGGACACTGGTACCACAAAACTAAAGACATACCGTAACCCTCATGTTTACAACTTTGTTTACTGCCCAACTGTCATCTCCTGTATGGAGAACAAATACTTCTAGTAGTCTGTTACTTATAATTTAGCCTTGCTTTGTGAAATTAATATGTTAGAAGTTGACAATTTTCTCGTTCTTGTGGTGATCCCAGATGCTACTAGAAATGGTAGTGTATAGAAAGTTTATCAGACTCTCAAGTCTTCTACTAATTTACTGTCTTATGCACGGTAGGCATGGTGAAGGATATTACTTTATTAATGTTTTTACATTACAATTTAAAAGTGATTTGCTTAAAGTACTGAGTAAAAATAATTTTCATTATATTACAATAACTTGTTTCCTTATGCACGGCAGGCATGGTGAATGATATTACTCAATTACTGTACTAAGCAAGTTTAAATAGGTATATAATTTTTCTTGGTTGTAATATGAAGTAATATGTTGATTTTTTTCAAGTTTCAAAGTTGAAGCAAATACCGGTACTTCTGATCATATCATAATTTTATATATCAATTTTAACTACCTAATATACATTTGCATAGCGACTTGTTTGAAATAAATGCTGTGGAAAGGTATCAGAGTTTTGGTAACATCACCACCCTTACATTAACATTATTAATATTGTGTTATGTACAGTCGCGCTACGAAGTGTTAACACATTTTTCATAATCTTTCGGACACGGGGCGTAGGCTGGCGATATCTGGCAAGTATCCTCGGGGAGACATTCTCTACCGACTTTTATAAAACTACTTAATTTTAAACGCTTTATGTGAATGTGGCAAAGAGAAACGTATTGGAATGATAGGTTATGTAGCCACCCACATTCATTTAAAGAATCGCCAGAAGGAGTAGGGGTCGCTTCACTATTCATACCTACAAATTATATATATTATTATTTTGATCAGATGTATATAATTCACTCGACAGTGATGAATGAAAGAAAGCAGCAGTGCAGCGCTGGCCAAGCATCGTCTCTACCCAAACAATAGGCTATATCGCGTCGTCTGTCGTCTATCTCGTGCAACTTTGAATTATATGTCTGGCCACTTGTTAATACTTCTCTTAGGATTTTAGCGTTTATTAAAAATATAGACAATTGATTGTGTGATTTTTCATAATCTCATGACTTACACACACAAGATTTATATAGTCATGCATGAATGTCGTTCCTGATGACGTCATCATAATGCGAGTTAATTTTGTAGTATTTATTTCCCATTTCATCAAATGAAGTGCAGCTAATGATTTTTTCCTATTATTTTATTATGTAGGGTTTATCATTACATTGAAAGAAAGAGTAACATATTTGTGCTTATATATATATATATATATATATATATATATATATATATATATATATATATATATATATATATATATATATATATATATATATATATATATATATATATATATATATGTAGTCTGACAATAGAACTCATCCCAGCCCGGCCATAGCACTTAAAGGGTTAAACATAGCTATAGACTTTAGCTGGCACTAGTATGACCTTCCTAGGTGTGCATATGAACCCAATTCCTTACAGAGTGAGTGAGTGAGTGAGTGACTGAGTGACTGAGCCGTGAAAAGGAACATGATATGTACTCAAAGCTTAGTCTTAAGGGGGTACGCGACACCTGGGGAGGGGTGTTTTTGTCAAAATATACCATTTTGCAAAACTGGATTTAAAAAGTTCTTATACCATCTAGAAATATTCCCCGAGCAATGTTTTCCTCGTAGCGCAAATTTTACATGTCTGGCGCAGGTTTAAATGGACCGAGTTAGTCCGGTAGCAGCGACGGGCCAAATTTGTGGCTTTACCGTGTAGCAGCGACGGGCCAAATTTGTGGCTTTACCGTGTAGCGGCGACGGGCCAAATTTGTGGCTTTACCGTGTACCAGCGACGGGGGCCAAATTTTTGCCTTTATATAAACCCCCCCAAAAATAGATTATGCATAACCTTATCACAAGTGCGTTGATATATAATATGAAATGTCTTTTTGTGAGTGATGATTTTTTTCTCATTAGTTCGCTTAGAAGGGCCTTTTCGAAACATGATCCCCGCAGCTACCGGGCTAAAGGTTAAATTTTGTCTCTTTTTTTTTTTTTTTTTTTAATCGCAGAAAATCTAAAATCAATCAGATCTACGTAAAAAGTAGAGGGAATGTTGATTATACAAGTAGCTTGGGACCCATGATTAGAAATTGTTGATAGGGTGAAGGAGATAGGAGTATTAACAGGAAAAAGTGACAAAAAAACGATTTTACGCGATGTTCGACGAACATAATAAAAGAAATACCATTATGCCTTTTTATATGGGAAACTTTCAGAATATTTTCTATAGCGCTCTAAGCATACCTAAAGACTATTCACAGCCAAAAAAAGAAAGTGATTGGCTATGTATTAATGGTGCTGTGTAATTTTAAGTGTCGCTACACGTATAAGCACATGTATACGTATTAGTATACATAAAGTATACATACATTGTTCTGGCTCGTACAAAATGTAGGCAACATAGATACCTACTTAGTTTCGTCGCAGTACAAGATAGTTTAGTTAGATGACCTCAGGTGTCCCGGACCCCATTAAACACTGCTATAGACAGTAGCTGGCACCAGTATGACCTTCCTAGGAGTGTATATGAACCCAATTCCTTACAGAGTGAGTGAGTGAGTGAGTGAGTGAGCCGTGACAAGGAACATGATATATATTGACAGCTTGGTAATAAACAAAGCTATAGACAATAGCAGGCACCAGTTTGACCTTCCAAGGAGTGTATATGAACCCAATTCCTTACAGAGTGAGTGAGTGACTGACTGACCCGTGATCAGGAACATGATATTTTTTTTTATAACAAAGGAGACATCTCAAGGGCACACATAAAAAGAAAACTATAATAAAAATGCCCGCTACTCGCTGCTCCCAAAAAAGAAACAAAAGAAGTGTCCAAAAGCAAGGTCAAATGCAGGAGGAGAGGTGTCCTGATACCCTCTTCTTGAAAGAGTTCAAGTCGTAGGCAGGAGGAAATACAGATGAAGGAAGATTGTTCCAGAGTTTACCAGCGTGAGGGATGAAAGAGTGAAGATGCTGGTTAACTCTTACATAAGGGGTTTGGACAGTATAGGGATGAGCATGAGTAGAAAGTCGTGTGCAGCGGGGCCGCGGAAGGGGGGAGGCATGCAGTTAGGAAGTTCAGAAGAGCAGTCAGCGTGGAAATATCGATAGAAGATAGAAAGAGAGGCAACATTGCGACGGAATTTGAGAGGTAAAAGACTATCAGTATGAGGAGGAGAGCTGATGAGACGAAGAGCCTTAGCCTCTGCTCTGTCCAGGAGAGCTGTGTGAGTGGAGCCCCCCCACCACATGAGATGCATACTCCATACGAGGGCGGACAAGGCCCCTGTATATGGACAGTAGCTGTGCGGGGTAGAAGAACTGGCGGAGACGGTACAGAACGCCCAGCCTCGAGGAAGCTGATTTAGTAAGAGATGAGATATGAAGTTTCCAGTTGAGATTTTGAGTAAAGGATAGACCGATGATGTTTAGTGTTGAGGAAGGTGATAGCTGGGTGTTGTCAAAGATTAGGGGATAGATGTTTGGAAGATTGTGTCGAGTGGATAGGTGGAGAAACTGTGTTTTTGAGGCGTTGAAGGACACCAGGTTCTTCTTGCCCCAATCGGAAATAATAGTAAGGCTGAGACTAAACGTTCTGCAGCCTCCAGCCTTGAGTCATTAAGTTCCTGTAGGTGGGTCTTCTTTCAAAAAAGTTGAGTAATGCAGCGTGGAATCATCGGCGTAGGAATGGATAGGACAGTTCGTTTTGGAAAGAAGATCATCAATGAACACCAGAAAGAGAGTGGGAGATAGACAGAACCCTGTGGGACACCACTGTTAATAGGTTTAGGGGAAGAACAGTCTCTACCACGGCAGAAATAGAAACGGTCAGAAAGGAAACTGGAAACAAAGGCACAGAGAGAAGGATAGAAACCGTAGGAGGGTAGTTTGAAAGCAAGATTTGTGAAACAGACCCTATCAAAAAGCTTTTCATAAGGGTCCAGCGCAAAATCAGCAGGTTTCACCTGAAACGACTAAGAGAGGATGAACAAGAGTCAGTTAAGAGGCGCTAGGAGATCACCAGTAGAACGGCCTTGCGGAACCCCATATTGGCGGATCAGATAGAAGGTCAGAAGTGGAAAGGTACATTTGAATCTTCTGGTTATGATTGATTCAAAAGCTTTAGAATAGACAAGAACGTAAAAGCTATAGACGGTCAGTTTAAGGGATTGAACGGTCACCTTCTTAGGCACAGGCTGTATGAAGGCATACTTCCAGCAGGAAGGAAACGTAGATGTTGAGCAGGTGAGGCGAAAGAGTTTGACCTCAGGCAGGTGACAGCACGGAGGCACAGTTTTTAAAGACAATAGGAGGCCCACTCCATCAGGTCCATAAGCCTTCTGAGGATTGAGAGGCCAGAGAGTGACATAGAAAACATCATTTTGAAGAATCTTTATAACAGGCATATAAAGGGAGTTAGAGGGGGATGAGTAGGAGAATATGCCCAGGAATCATCCAGAGTGAGTTTTAGAAAGAAGTCTGAGAGAAGAGCTCAGCCCTTAAGAGATAGATGAGACGGCAAAAAAAAGAAGGCCAAGCCAGGACTGAGGAGTGGAGGAAAGATGAAGAAGTGAAGTTAGAAAGAGATGTTTTTGGCTGGGATGCTGAAGTCACGGGAAGAGTTAGAAAACAAGGTTTGGCATTTTTTATTAATGGCAGTTTTTGGTTAGTCGGAGAATAGATTTGCAATGATTCCGGGCAGAAATGTAAAGTTCATAATTAGCGATTAGTTTGAAGGCTCTGGTACCTTTTCTGAGCTGCCTCTCTACATTGACAGCACGAGAAGAAGCGTGATTAAACCAGAGCTTAGGGCGTAAGAGGAGTAGAGAAAGAACGAGGAATGTATGCCTCCATCTCAGAGATAATCACCTTCTGTGATGCGCTGAGCACACACAGAGGGGGTCTCATCCTGGAAGCCAATAATCATTCCATGGAATGGAAAGTACATCCATGCTGTCCCACCTCGAGCTGAAGCAAATGCCAGAAGCATCGCCCCCTTCGGCGGTCCAGAGGTGTACAGGAGCGATAGGACAGATGCAGAAATAAGATTGTGATCGAAGGAGCCTAAATGGAGAGAACAGTTTCACAGAATAAGTGGTAGGGTTTGAGGTAACGAAGAGGTCTAGAATGTTGGGCCTGTCTCCAAGACGATTGGAATACGTGTAGATTTAGACCAACTGCTCTAGATCGTTGAGGATAGCAAAGTTCTAAGGCTTGTTCACCAGGCTGGTCAGTGAAAGAGGATGAAAGCCAAAGCTGAGATTGGCTGAAATCTCCTAGGATGGAGATTTCAGTGAAGGGAGAGTGGGTCAAGATGTGCTCCCATTTAGAGTTCAAATAGTCAAAGAATTTGGACATAGTAGAGTTAGTGAGAGATAAACAGCGAAGATGTATTTAGGTAATAGAAATGACACAATGAAGTCTCAGGCCAGATGGGTGGAAAATTCAGAAGAGTCAAGGTCGTGGGGCATGAGAAAAGTGATGCCGTTGCATGCACGTAGTGCAACATCCAGCTTTGGATTGAAATTTAGGATAGAGATAGTAGAAGGAACTGAGTAGAGATTGCTGTCCGTAGCCTCAGAAACCTGTGTTTCGGTGAGGTTTTGAGGGGGAAAGAGATGGTGTTCCACAGAATGAAAATTAGAACGGAGACCAAGGAATGCTGCAGAAATTGATGAGGGGCTCTGAGGAGCGTTACCAGGACTAGGCTGGGAGGGTTAGCTTTGGACCCCTCAACGGGGAGCACGGTATAAGGCCAATGATGCATTTCGAGGGGGGGGCATGACACTGGCTGATGCCCCGGATAATCTAGTTAATCAGGTAGGTAAATAATGAAATAATGATTAAGAATAATTACTGCAAAACACGCCAGGTGAAGAATCAGCAGCTGCCTAATCTAAAGCAATAAGTGACCCAGGTTTTCTCATGAGTTTGGAAGTGCTCACCTCAGTTCTAAGTGTCACTAAACCCTTGCCGGAAAGGCTGCAGGGGTCACAACAAGAACTGATGGGTGCTCTTGGAAGTGTACAGAGCTGCATAGATGCACTTCAGTCCTATCGCGATGGAAATAAGTTCAACCAACTTTTTGCCCAAGCTGAGGAAAGGTACGGAAGCCAGAAGCCTTGAACAATCAGTGGTCATCAGAAACATAATTAAGGCTAACCCTCCAACAGCAACTCCATAGGAGTACTATCGAAGAGCTATTTTTCTCCAGTTTTCGGACACTGCTATAGCACAACTCAGGGAAAGGTTTGCATCTGAACACATTAGTTAGGAGTTTTTTGTTGGGAAGTCTTGTTCCCTCTCTTTCAGTTGATACTTATTTTAGTGAACTGAAGGAGGCAGTTGAATTTTATGGAAAATTTCTTGTAGATGCAGATCTCGTTGAAGGTGAATATCTACGGGGCAGAGTTATTGGAAGCGTCGTGAATCTCATGAGAGGTCAAAGCAAGTTGTTGAGACATTGGCATGTGCCAAAAAATTGGGCACATATCTAAATTTTTCCACCTTATTGCATTTTTTTCAACCCTACCTGTTAGCACTTCCACCAATGAGCGATCCTTTAGTGCCCTTAAATTGCTTAAAACATACCTTAGGAACGCAATGAGTGAAAGTCGTTTAAATGGACTGGCCTTACTTTGTCTATTGTGACACAAATCTTGATCATGAAGTCCTTGATGAATTTGCACGTAAGAACAGACGCCTAAATTTGAGGTAAACCAGTTTCAATGTATTGTTGTTAACAGTAACTAATCTAATTCATCTAGTTAATTTTTATTTTATATTCATAAAATACCTGACCCAGTTTCCATGTATCTTTAAAAATATGTATTACAGCAGCAGCCTGTATAAACGAAGATTATACATGTTATATGAATATAAAAAAAATTCCTTGCCAGTGTATTACTTTTTTATCAGAACATGTAGTTCTAAACTAAGCAGTGTTGTTTCGAGGGTAAATTTTTGCAGTCCAAATTACAGAAATGAACAAGATTTTAAAAGTAATGCTCGCTCAAGTAACATAAAATTAGTACTTTAAAGATTATTTAAATCTCCCAGATTTATGTTGTAATCATATGCTACCAACAAACTTCTAAAATGTACAATGTATGTATATGTATGTATCATGCATGTATGTATAAAAAAATAATAAATTTACCCGAGCGATCTAACCCGAATCCTCGTTGTATGGGATCCCTGCGCTTGAAATAATACTTGACGCAGAAATTTTATATATATATATATATATATATATATATATATATATATATATATATATATATATATATATATATATATATATATATATATATATATATATATTGGCCCCCTTTCAATTTTCTGGGTACGCCACTGGTTAAGTATGTGAGTTAACTGCATGAAGGGTCACTTTGGACCATGTTCTGAGAGATGGTTACAAGCAGGAGTTCATAGATGTAAATTCTACTACTAATAACAAGGGCCCGTCTGAGGAAGGCAGAGGCTGGATGGTGAAGAAAGTGGTCGGCTCAAAGGGTTAAGAAACAGGATCCCTGCTGGGTTAATGGTCCTCGAGCGAGAAAATGAGAAACAATCACCCCCACACAAAACATTTCATAATATATATCGAAGCATTTGTGATCAGATTATGTATCATCTATTTTTGGGGGTTTATATCATAACACAAATTTGGCCCATTGCTGCTACACGGTAAAGCCACAAATTTGGCCCGTTGCTGCTGCACGGTAAAGCCACAAATTTGGCCCGTAGCTGCACGGTAAAGCCACAATTTGGCCTGTCGCTGCTAAGCACGGTAAAGCCACAAATTTGGCCTGTCGCTGTTACACGGTAAAGCCACAAATTTGGCCTGTTGCTATCGTATCGGTAAAGCCAAATTTGGCCCGTCGCTGCTACACGGTAAAGCCACAAATTTGGCCCGTCGCTGCTACCGGGTTATAGTGACAAGGAAATTCATTGGCATTAGATCTAAGCATGTATCTCCATGCCCTTGAATTTGGAAGTTGGGTTTTTGACAGCTAACTATTGCCGGGAATCATCGGGAATTAACTGTTTTAACTCTGAGTATAAATGAGTCTAGTTATCAGCGCCCCAGAAGACAGTTTTAGGCTCGGAAGTTGGTGTTTTGATGCCTATTAGCCCAGACTCAACGCTGTCTGTCGGGCCCCGGCCCAGCACGTTGAAGTAAGCCAAACAGTGGTAGAAAATTCCCAGCAACTCACACGACATCCAGAAGCGCTGGCTGGGATTCAAGGGAACCACTGAACTCAGAAAAAAATACTGAACCTGAGGATGAAGAAAGTCAAGTTGAACGGTGAACCATAACGAAGTTACAATGAACAACGAACAGTGAACATGTTGGCTCCACGACCTGATGTGTGAACAGATAGGGAGTGAGCGCACAGACAGGAAGTGCCGAGAGGCGGAACACTCGTGGGTGGTCCTATAGACGGGTACAAGGCCGGCGGGCATGAACTGTTCACGTGGGCGTTGTCATGACGTTTTGTGACGTGTTGTGACGTGTTGTGATGTAAAACAACACGGTGGTGACGATTTGTATGGTAGCCGCTGGCCCTATATAAGAGCTCAGCAAGGAGCAGGAGTGTCGCAGTCACCAATTCAGTAACAGTTAAGCTATTTTTGGGCTGTGGCCATTACTGTACTTGGGGCAACACTGGCGAGTAGAATTACGAGACTCTGTTAGGAGAAGCCGTATTTCTTGTGACTGTGTAGCATGTGATCGTTCTGGAGTATTAGTGTTATGTTGAGTAGGAACAACATTCAGTGTTGTTGTTAGTGAAGCGTAACCAACCGTACATATGTGTGTTTCATTAGTGACTGGTCGAGTGTGTCTGCCGTGAAGAGTGTTGATTTCATTTGGGCGTGTGACAATTAGTAGTGACGTTAACTTGTTGATTCTGTACTTACTCATGTGCTCAGGTATATTCCTTTTACTGTTAGAATAAATATTATAAGCAACTCAGTCATTACCATCTACACCTCCCTCTGACACGTTTTTAAGTGTGCAAACGGGAGTACAAACTGTCCTACTCAATCCTTTTACATTTGCCGACTTCTAACCTGAAAATTGCCTCCTTCATCCCAATAGCTGGAATAACTTATAGTTATCATTAAAATCGTCACTTGCAGATGTCTTCGGGGAATAATTAAGGGTCAAAACCAGGTAATTATGATGCCCTGAGTACGACAATCTGGCACCACCGCTCAGAAGACACTTTTTGGCTCGGAAGATAGTTTTTTGACATGAGGAATTGACTATTTTAACACAGGGACGACTACCAACACAGGGATGGCTACTGACACAGGGACGACTACCAACACAGGGACGACTACCGACACAGGGACGGCTACCGACATAGGGACGACTACCAACAGAGAGACGACTACCAACACGGGGACGGCTACCGACACAGGGACAACTAGCAACACAGAGACAACTAACAACACAGGGACAGCTTCCACCAGTATTTTGTCACCTTTGAGAGTGGTAAGTGTAATCCTTCGCCCCCTAAAATCTTATTCAATTTCCTTTGTGTAGTGAGCATACCAATTCTTGACAGCATACTTATTCTCATGGTATATAATAAAATTAATAGAGAGAGAGAGAGAGAGAGAGAGAGAGAGAGAGAGAGAGAGAGAGAGAGAGAGAGAGAGAGAGAGAGAGAGAGAGAGAGAGAGAGAGAGAGAGAGAGAGAGAGAGAGAGAGAGAGAGAGAGAGAGAGAGAGAGAGAGAGAGAGAGAGAGATAATTTACATAGATTTACATAGAAAATCAGACCACACAGACCCCATGGTCCAGACTAGGTGGTCTGTCCTTAAACCTAAGTGATTTTACATTAATCAGATGGCTCCAAAACGTTGCTTTTCTACTCTAGTTAATATTAAGTTGAAGGAAGTGACGGTCGAGCTTGTTTATAAAGGAGTCAATCGTGTTACACTGGACCACTGACGGTGGGAGCTTATTCCATTGGCTAAAGATAGAAGGATACAGATAGTGTCAAAAGAAAGAAGATTAAATACTCTACAAATACACAAGAGCGAATCTCAAACAAACAAACAGAAAGCAGAGAAAAACATCCTTGACCCTGGTAGAGCGACCCCGGAAATTGAAAAACCTGAATGAAAAGTGTTGATATTAATGGTAATAACTCAATATTGAATAAAGATAGGAACATGCAGATAGCACCAAAAGAAAGACGATTAAATACCCTACAAATACACAAGAGCGCATATCAAACACACAAACAGAGAGAAGAGAAAAACATCCTTGACCCTGGTAGAGCGACCCCAGCAATTGAAAAACATGAACGAAAATTGTCGATTAAAATAAAAATTACTCAAAATTGGATAAAGATAGGAACATACAGATAGTGACAAAAAAAAAGAAGATTAAACACTCTACGAATACACAAGAGCGAATCTTAAACAAACAAACAGAAAGCAGAGAAAAACACCCCCGAACCTGGCAGAGCGATTCCATGGTGTCAAGACTAGAGGGAAGAATCATGAAAAAAGTCCTTATAAAAGTCAAACTAACTCATAATTGGATAAAGATAGGA
>NW_026111673.1:360000-407964 GCF_024679095.1 Eriocheir sinensis
CTACTACTACTACTACTACTACTACTACTACTACTACTCTGGGACTACTCTAACTATCACCATGATATTTAGGACACTCATAAACCTACTATTTCATACTATTTAACCCTACTACTACTATTACTACTACTACAACTACCACTATTACCTACCAGACATGCAGATATATGGTAGGTAGTCCAGCTCACAACCAACATCGTTCCACAACCATTTTCTACCACGATCCAGCGCCACACAGTCCTGCTTGCCGTTGTAGTTGTTTGGTTGCTGTTTCCCCCACTTCGGCTCAGTCACTACAGTACCTGAAAAGTGGTAGTTGTGGTAGTAGTAGTAGTAGTGGTAGTAGGTGGTTAGTAGATGGTAGTCATGTGAGGTAGTGAATAGTAGGTTCTCGAGGGTGAGGAATCGAATGGTCATAGTGGTAAGGTTCTAGGAGTGGTAGTTTTGGTAGTAGTGGTAGTGGTAGTAGGTGGTTAGTAGATGATTGTCATGTAAGGTACCGAATAGTAGGTTCTCGAGGGTGAGGAATCGAATGGTCATAGTGGTAAGGTTCTAGGAGTGGTAGTTTTGGTAGTAGTAGTAGTGGTAGTGGTAGTAGGTGGTTAGTAGATGGTAGTCATGTGAGGTAGTGAATAGTAGGTTCTCAAGGGTGAGGAATCGAATGGTCATAGTGGTGAGGTTCTAGGAGTGGTAGTTTTGATAGTAGTGGTAGTGGTAGTGGTAGTAGGTGGTTAGTAGATGGTAGTCATGTGAGGTAGCGAATAGTAGGTTCTCGAGGGTGAGGAATCGAATGGTCATAGTGGTGAGGTTCTAGGAGTGGTAGTTTTGATAGTAGTGGTAGTGGTAGTAGGTGGTTAGTAGATGGTAGTCATGTGAGGTAGCGAATAGTAGGTTCTCGAGGGTGAGGAATCGAATGGTCATAGTGTTAAGGTTCTAGGAGTGGTAGTTTTGGTAGTAGTGGTAGTGGTAGTGGTAGTAGGTGGTTAGTAGATGGTAGTCATGTGAGGTAGCGAATAGTAGGTTCTCGAGGGTGAGGAATCGAATGGTCATAGTGTTAAGGTTCTAAGAGTGGTAGTTTTGGTAGTAGTGGTAGTGGTAGTAGGTGGTTAGTAGATGGTAGTCATGTGAGGTAGCGAATAGTAGGTTCTCGAGGGTGAGGAATCGAATGGTCATAGTCAAAATAGTGTTAGAGGTGATTTAAAGATTAGAGATAGCTCACTTTTGATCACTTCTCATATTTGGTGTTATGATTGAAATGGAAATGATTACACAGTCTCTCTCTCTCTCTCTCTCTCTGGCTTACCGTCCACCCAACGCCATGTCCGCGAAATAAATCCCGGGTCTCTCCTCAGCCCGATCCACACCAGGTCTCCTTTCAAAGCTGTCTCTCGTCGCTCTAACTCAGAGGTGAGTCACGGCGGTGAGCGAGTGAGCGAGATCCGGAGAGATAGAGCGCGAGACAGAAGGGTGGGAGGTCCCGCGCGGAGTCAAATGAGCTACCATCGTCTACCTGTAAAAAATAAATAGTACCAGTGGTTATAGTAGTAGTAGTAGTAGTAGTAGTAGTAGTAGTAGTAGTAGTTATAGTAGTAGTAGTAGTGGTAGTACTTACGTTGAATTGATAGCAGGTCTTGTTAAATACCCCAATGGTCTTGATATCAGCTGTAGCAGAACATCGCTCTTTCGCGAACTCTGTAGATAAGTAATATTTCTAATGGTACCCTAAGTTCATGACCCCATTTCTCAGTTATGGTGCAAGGTATGGTAATAGTGGACAGGGAATGGTAGATAGGGAATTTATTAAGCTTTACAACCACATCAAGGAAATTAAAATACCTTTGATGATAATGGAGAAAAATGGGAAAAACTGAAGAGGTGTGTGAGGGAAAAATGGTGTGTTCGAAATGGCGCCGTAAGTTCATGACCCCATTTCTCATTTATGGTGCAAGGTATGGTAATGGTGGACAGGGAATGGTAGATGGGGAATTTAATGGGCTTTACAACCATTCTAAGGAAATTAAAATACCTTTGATAATAATAGAGAAAAATGTAAAAAACTGAAGAGGTGTGTGAGGGAAAAATGTTGTGTTCCGAGTTGTGCCCTGAGTTTATGGCCCCATTTCTCAGTTATGGTGCAAGGTATGGTAATAGTGGACAGGGAATGGTAGATAGGGAATTTATTAAGCTTTACAACCACATCAAGGAAATTAAAATACCTTTGATAATAATGGAAAAAAATGGTAAAAACTGAAGAGGTGTGTGAGGGAAAAATGATGTGTTAGAAATGGCGCCCTACGTTTATGGTCATATTTCTCAGTTATGGTGCAAGGTATGGTAATGGTGAACAGGGAATGGTAGATAGGGAATTTATTAAACTTTATAACCATACCAAGGAAATTAAAATACCTTTGAGAATAATGGAGAAAAATGGGAAAAACTGAAGAGGTGTGTGAGGGAAAAATTATGTGTTCGAAATAGCGCCCTAAGTTCATGACCCCATTTCTCAGTTATGGTGCAAGGTATGGTAATGGTGGACAGGTAATGGTAGATAGGGAATTTATTAAGCTTTACAACCATACCAAGGAAATTAAAATACCTTTGAGAATAATGGAGAAAAATGGGAAAATCTGAAGGTGTGTGTGAGGGAAAAATGATGTGTTCGAAATAGCGCCCTAAGTTCATGACCCCATTTCTCAGTTATGGTGCAAGGTATGGTAATGGTGGACATAGAATGGTAGATAGAGAATTTATTAAGCTTTACAACCATACCAAGGAAATTAAAATACCTTTGAGAATAATGGAGAAAAATGGGAAAACTAAAGAGGTGTGTGTACCTTTCCCAGATGTGTGTGTGTGTGTGTGTGTTGGCCGGTCGAATTTTGGTAGACCAGTAGAGGGATTCTGGTAGTGTGCTCCAGTGGTAGTTAGCGCCTGGTCGATTGTGGAAGTGGTAGAAATCGTGGTCGAATGCAAAGGTGTGTCTGAAAAATCGAGATTACCAAGTTGAAAAAACTTTGAAAAAGTCGAGTTTTTTGGTTGAATTTGCAATGGTGGATGGTTGAGCTTTGGTAGACTGGTAGAGGGATAATGGTAGTAGAGTTGTGTGGTGGTTAGCACCTGGTCGAATGTGGCAGAGTGGTAGAAATCGTGGTAGAATGCAAAGGTGTGTCTGAAAAATCGAGGTTAACAAATTGAAAAAGTTTTGTTCAGAGTAAGTTTTTTGGTCGAATCCGTAATGGTGGCTGGTTGAAACTTGGTAGACTGGTAGAAGGATGGTGGTAGCAGACTTGTGTGGTGGTTAGCGCCTGGTCGAGTGTAGCAGAGTGGTAGAAATCGCGGTCGAATGCAAAGGTGTGTCTGAAAAAGTTGAAAAAAGTTTTGTTCAGAGTAAGTTTTTTGGTCGAATCCGTAATGGTGGCTGGTCGAAACTTGGTAGACTGGTAGAGGGAGGGTGGTAGGATGTGGCTTGCTTACCTTCCGTGCTGTAGACCTCCACCTCGCAGAGAGATAGCTCACTTTCTCGACCGGCCGTTTGCAATATGACATATCTGCCCTTCAGCGGTAGAGCGCATTCGAATTTGACATTACTCCCTTCCTCTGTAAATAGATAGATAGATAGAAAGATAGATAGATGGAGAGAGAGAGAGAGAGAGAGAGAGAGAGAGAGAGAGAGAGAGAGAGAGAGAGAGAGAGAGAGAGAGAGAGAGAGAGAGAGAGAGAGAGAGAGAGAGAGAGAGAGAGAGAGAGAGAGAGAGAGAGAGAACTGGTTTACCTTGGAAGCATCCTGTCTCTCTCTCTCTCTCTCTCCCCCTCCTTCCTTTTCCTCCTCCTCCTCCTCTTCCTCCTCCTACTACTACTACTACTACTACTACTACTACTACTATTACTACTACTACTACTACTACTACTACTACTACTACTACTACTACTACTACTACTACTACTACTACTACAATTACTTATACTTACCCACTTTTCCAGGCTCCCACGCACATAGCCTGTTCTTCTGAATGTCAAGTGAATTTCCAACCCGAATTTCCAAGTTCATAAGTGCGGGCGAGTCTGTTAAGTAAGAGAGAGAGAGGGGGGGGGGTTAGAATTTGAACTACTACTACTACTGGTACTACCACAGCTACTTATGACCACTTAACCACTTAACACCTACCACAGCACGCCCTTGTAGTGACGACAACCACAACAACCGTGTATTCTTGTAGTAGGTCGACCTTCCACCACGGGGATGTCTCAGCCTGGGTAACGACACACTGATTTCCTTCGTGCAAATGTGAGTTTATCCCATCGTTGGCCTTGAATGGCTCTGCCCCCCTTGTGGTTGAGCTCTGGTTGGCCGGTCGAAGGTAGGCGATGTTGGTAGCTGTGGGGCATGGTTGGGTGGTGGTTAGAGCCTGGTAGATTGGGGTGGCGTGGTAGAAATTGCGGTTGAAATGTAGGATTTGGGTGGAAATTTGGGGTTACAGAGTTGAAATGTTTTGAATAAGTTGTATTTTTTTGGGTGATAAAAAAGTGGTGGATGGTTGAGTTTTGGTGGAGTGGTAGAGGGATGTTGGTAGTATGCTTCGGTGGTGGTTAGACCCTGGTAGATTGGGGTGCGGTGGTAGAAATCGCGGTTGAAATGTAGGATTTGGGTGGAAATTTGGGGTTACAGAGTTGAAAAAGTTTTGCAAAATTGGTGGTTTTGGTGGTGATAAAGAATGGTGGATGGTTGAATTTTGTTGGAGTGGTAGAGGGATGTTGGTAGTATGCTTGGGTGGTGGTTAGGCCCTGGTAGATTGGGGTGGCGTGGTAGAAATTGCGGTTGAAATGTAGGATTTGGGTGGAAATTTGGGGTTACAGAGTTGAAATGTTTTGAATAAGTTGTATTTTTTGGGGTGATAAAAGAATGGTGGATGGTTGAAATTTGGTAGACTAGTAGAAGGATGTTGGTAGTATGCTTGGGTGGTGGTTAGACCCTGGTAGATTGGGGTGCGGTGGTAGAAATCGCGGTTGAAATGTAGGATTTGGATGAAAATTTGAGGTTCTGGGTTGAAAAAGATTTGAAAAAGTTGATTTTTTGGGTTGAATTCGTACAGCTGGATGGTTGAAATTTGGTAGACTAGTAGAGGGATGCTGGTAGAAGGTCTGAGTGGTGGTTAGAGCCCGGTAGATTGTGGTAGACTGGTAGAAATCATGGTTGAAAGAGAAATGAAATAGTGACTTACCACAAATCGGTAGGTTCCCATCCCAGATCCCAGCGGAGTTGCAAGATCGCGTGGAAGGTCTGTTAAAGAAAAAAATAAAAAATAAAAATAATAATAATAATAATAATAATAATAATAATAATAATAATAATAATAATAATAACATTGGAATTCTTTATGTAAATTAATTCTGAATGGGACAGGAAGAGGAAGAGGAGAAGGAGGAGGAGGAGGAGAGAGAGAGAGAGAGAGAGAGAGAGAGAGAGAGAGAGAGAGAGAGAGAGAGAGAGAGAGAGAGAGAGAGAGAGAGAGAGAGAGTGTCAATTATATCAATACTACTACTACTACTACTACTACTACTACTACTACTATAACTACTCCTAGACACTTTTCACTATCACCACGACACTTAGAACACTTATAAACCCCCTGTTCAACACCCTACAAGCCCTACTTCAACCACATACCTACTACGACTACTACTTATAAATCCACTACTAAAACTACTTACCCGAATAACGTGTAGCCTTCATCACACGTATAAGTAGCAGTTTCTCCAGCATCTTCCACTTTACAGTTGATAGGAACAGCAGGCGGGGGACAGAGAGCCGCTGAAGTCACTTGCAAGGCTGTAAAGTAGAATTCGTAGTGTTATAAGTAGTGGTGGTGGCAGTAGGTCGGTTGTAGAAGTAGGGCTTGTGAGGGGAGGAATGGTAGGTTTGTGAGGGCGCTGATTCTCGTAGTAGGAGAAGGAATGGTCATAGAAGTAGTAGTAGTAGTAGTAGTAGTAGTAGTAGTAGTAGTAGTAATAAACACGAGAATCATAACACGTTTCCTCTCAGCCAATCAGCGTCGGTCTTGAGTCTAAGCTCCGCCCCCTTCCCCTCCCAGCCAATCAGCTTCAGGTATTCCTTTCACCTTTCTCGTTCTAGTGGTAAATTTTCACTTTTATGCCTCAGTAGTAGGGAAAGTGGCAGTTGTAGTAATAGTAGTAGTAGCAGAAGGTGTAATAGTAGTAGTAGTAGTAGTAGTAGTAGTAGTAGTAGGAGGAGGAGGAGGAGGAGGAGGAGAAAAATAATCCATGACTTCAGAATTTTTTTACTCTCCATTTTACCTCAATTTTTCTCCACCTTGCCTCCACTCCTCCTTCACCTCCTTCCAAAGCAATTATAGCCTCATCTTTCCTCTTTCCAACCACACTATCCACATCCTTCTATCTCTATCCATTCTTTTGTTATCTCCACTTTTATCAAGGTATTTTCTCTCTTTTAAATCTTTTTCTGATAACCTATATTTTTTCTTTCGAGTTTAGTTCCACTTTTCTCCACTTTCCACTCATTTCTCCTCCACTGCCTTTTATCCACTTAAAGCCCCATCCTTCCTCTCTTCATCCACACTATCCACATCCTTCTATCTCTATCCATTCTTTTGTTATCTCCACTTTTATCAAGGTATTTTCTCTCTTTTAAACCTTTTTCTGATAACCTATATTTTTTTCTTTCGAGTTTAGTTCCACTTTTCTCCACCTTCCCTCCACTCCCCCTCCACCGCCTTTCATCTACTTATTGCCCCATCATTCCTCTTTCCATCCACAATATCCACATCCTTCTATCCTTATCCGTTTTTGTGTTATTCTTGTTTTTATCAAGGCCTATGCGATTTCTATGGATCACTTTCTACTGTTTTGTTGAAATCACTGAGGTACTGTGTTTCGTACGACGGACGAGAGAGAGAGAGAGAGAGAGAGAGAGAGAGAGAGAGAGAGAGAGAGAGAGAGAGAGAGAGAGAGAGAGAGAGAGAGAGAGAGAGAGAGAGAGAGAGAGAGAGAGAGAGAGAGAGAATGTGCAAATGAAAGAGAAAAAATATGCAAGATGGCCGACATTTCACTCTCTCTCTCTCTCTCTCTCGAAGAAGAAGAAGAAGAAGAAGAAGAAGAAGAAGAAGAAGAAGAAGAAGAAGAAGAAGAAGAAGAACTAGTACAAGAAGAATGGAAGAGGAATAGGAGGAGGAGGAGGAGGAGGAGGAGGAGGAGGAAGAAATGACAATATAGAGAGAACGGAGGAAAAAAAAATGCGTGGGAGAGAGAGAGAGAGAGAGAGAGAGAGAGAGAGAGAGAGAGAGAGAGAGAGAGAGAGAGAGAGAGAGAGAGAGAGAGAGAGAGAGAGAGAGAGGAAAATGAAAAAAAAATCATACCTACTTACAAAATTACTTACAAAAATCATAATACACTATCCACACCTTCCTGTCCTTATCCGGCCTCCTGCTATCCACACTTTTATCAAAGTATTTTCTCATCTAAATCTTTTTCTGACAACATTTTTTTTCTTTAGAGTTTACGTCCACTTTTCTCCACCTTCCTCTCATTCATCCTCCACGTCCTTGCACCCACTTATAGATCCACCTTTCCTCTACCCATCCACACTATCCACACCCTCCTATCCTTATCCAACCTCTCATTATTTCTGTTTTTATCAAGGAGGGAGGGAGAGGAAGGGAAAAGTGGGTGTGGTACTGTGGATGGAGGTGGATGAGGTAGGAAGGGAGGTGGATGGGGTAGAAGGAGTGGTAAGGATGGAAGCGGGCTCAGGCGAGGCAGAGATCGTGTTGGAGGTGGAAGGGGAAGATCTAGTGGTGATGAGGATAGGGGAGGAGTCTAAGGTGGTGGAGGGAGAGGAAGAGAGAGCGGGGGATGAGGTAGGAAGGGTGGTAGATTGGACGGAAGGAACAGTAAGGGTGGAGGCAGGCTCAGGCGAGGCAGAGGTATGGGATTGGCTCAGAACGTCAGAATATGAGGAGGAGGAACCAGGCTCTGATCATGACAAAAAAAACATTCGCAAGAAGAGTGACGAAACAGAAATAAAACGGACGGTGGAGGAGGAGGAGGAGGAGGAGGAGGAGAAGGAAAAGGAGGAGGAGGAGGAGAAGGAAAAGGAGGAGGAGGAGGAGAGGAACGACGACAAGGAGTATAAGGGAAGCAAGGGAGCACGCGGCAGAGCCAGGCTGCTGGAGGACAAAACTCCCACATTTTCCCTAAACACGACCCAAGACCCCAAAACACCGTCCTTTCCTCCCTTCCCGGCCACTTTGTTCAGCCCTGAGCCGCTGAAGCCCTCTGCTGCCTTCTCGCCATTACCTGGTGGGATCATCCCCTCCCAGGTTCAAGAAGGGGCAGGGTGGTGGGGCAGTATGTGTCGAGCGGAGTGTGATGGAGAGGTGTGCAGCAGCGTGGGTGATCACGCTGAGGATGAGGGTACAATGCTCAAAGCTATGTCAGGAAAAGCTCAAAAGCGCCATAACGGAACGTGGCAGTGACGGGAAGGAGCGGGAAGTAGCAAGATGGGGCGACTCGGGGTGTGGAGGGTTGAGGCTTAGCGGGGCGTGACGGCGCGGCGGTACAAGACAAGTCACAACTGGAGTCAAGGTCACCAGTAAGCAGAGCTGGGCACGATAACAGAAATCCTTATTCCCGATAACCGATAATGGGAAACCGTATCGGTGATAACCGATATTCGTTAACTGGAGACACAAACATAGGCGATAACCGATACCCGATATAAATCCACAATTCCGATACTAGTTAGCGATAAGTCCGATAGGCGAAAACGATACTATATTGATATTTCAAACAAAAAATCATAGACGAATTCAAATTTTCATGATCAGTATTTTAGAAAACTTACAAAACCTGAAAACCACACGTTGACACGTACCTATGGACGGTAATGCTGGAAACGCCTGAACCGTGTTGTGTTATTTGGCGTCCCCGCCGTCAAAGGCTGGTGCCTTTGTTTGTAAACACTGGTCTCTCGTGAACTGCGCATGCTCAGACCAGCAAGCGTAGACCTGTACAGTCTCACAAAGCTTTTAGCCGTAATTAGAGTTGTTGAAGGTTGAATCAGACATAGTACCACCATCCCGCTGTTTCTAGAACGACACTCTGTACGAGTTGTATTTATATGTACAGAGTGTCGTCCTAGAAACAGCGAGGATGGTGGCACTGTATATCTGATTCAGCCCTCCAGCAACGACTCTCAATGTGTTAGCAAGCTTTGTGAGACTGTACAGGGCTACGCTTACTGGTCTGAACAGTTCACGAGAGACCAGTGTTTGTAAACAAAAGCGCCACGATGGGACACCAAACAACACAACACCGGGTGCCTTCAATACCATGGCATGCTCAAAAACGAATATGAAATATCAACTTTGAGGCAGTGAATAATCATTTTCGGGGCAAAGTTAAATGATTTTTCTCTTTGATATATTGATTTTTGAGTCTAACATAAAAATATAAGCTAGTGTTTTAATGTTGATGACCTAAGTATGAAATCTCTTCACTGAAGATATTTCATACGCCAAAGTTTTTTTCACATATTTCATACGCCGAAGTTTTTTTCACATATTTCATACGCCAAAGTTTTTTTCACATATTTCATACGCCGAAGTTTTTTTCACATATTTCATACGCCAAAGTTTTTTTCACATATTTCATACGCCAAAGTTTTTTTCACATATTTCATACGCCGAAGTTTTTTTCACATATTTCATACGCCAAAGTTTTTTTCACACAACACCGGGCGCCACGTGTAGGGAGGAGACAACGCTTTTTTTTTTTTTTTTTTTATTTGAGAGGTGGTAAAAAGTTGCGATTATCGGTACTTTGGTTACAAAGGTAACGATGATCCTCTAGATTCTAGGATTAAAGATGAGCTCCGGGAGGGCAGCATGAGCCAATGCAGGATGGCGCCACTATAAACACTCGCCTGCGCCAGAACGGGCTGGGCCGACCATCAGATATATATATACTCTATATATATATATATATATATATATATATATATATATATATATATATATATATATATATATATATATATATATATATATATATATATATATATATATATATATATATATATATATATATATATATATATATATATATATATATATATATATCTCTCTCTCTCTTTCTGAAATTATCAAAATATAAATCTACGTTCACATCCCGCCATATTTAACTTACACACACACACACACACACACACACACACACACACACACACAAAATATTGCAGCAGTAGAGAAATTTTCAGAATAAATAGCCTAATACATAAAGGGAGGTTGAAGGAAGAGGATAGTGTGTGTATATATATATATATATATATATATATATATATATATATATATATATATATATATATATATATATATATATATAATATATATATATGTATATATATATATATATATATATATATATATATATATATATATATATATATATATATATATATATATATATATATATATATATATATATATATATATATATATATATATATATATATATATATATATATATATATATATATATATATATATATATATATATATATATATATATATATATATATATATATATATATATATATATATATCACTTTTATTCACCGTACGTACTGTAATCCAGTATGACAAAGATCTATTTTTCTTTTTTTCTTTAGTCCGGCCAAGAATTATAAACGTCCTGAACACCAAAACCGTCCGATATGTTTTTTCTTAACTGTCTTTTAAGAGGAAAACACGAGTAAAACGAAGACGAAAAGGAAAGAAAAGGAAAAATACAGGAATAGTATGTAACTCACTTTATTTATTACGGTTCTTCTGTAAATTTCTCAACCGTGGAAATATTTTTCTTAGCAAATGGATTAACTATATACAACCTCTTTTTATTTATTAGGCTTTTTTTCTGTAAATTTTCTACCGCTGAAATATTTGTATTAGAAATTTGTGAGGTAGAGAAATTTACAGAGGAAGCGAAATAAAAAAAAGGAGGTTTAATGAAGAGGAGGGTGTTTAGATAGTTTATCAGAGGCTAAGAAAAATATTACAGCGTTAGAGAAACAAAAATAAATAAAAGTAACTACATATGTACTATATTAACACATTTAAAATTGATAAGAACAGTTAAAATGAATATGCTTTCTAATACGTATTGCCGAAATAGCTTGTAACGAATAGATCAATGTATTAGACAAAAAACATTAAACAAACTCTCAACACACGTCCAAGACCTTCTTCGCCCAGCAAGGACGTAGGTGCGGCGAACGAACAAACTACTGCACGACTACTCTCACACCGTACTCTCAAGACAGCGACACAAACACGACTCCCCTCTCCACTCCATGCCACATTCCCCTTCCAACATACGAGTTGCGCGATAATATGAGTCATCATACTGTGTCTCCACCTGCACGATGCATCAAGGTCACACTTGCAAGCTTGCACAGCCATTCACAATCGCACTCTGCAACATTCACAATTCAGATCTGCAACGCTCACAAGCATCAACATACACTGGTCCAGACAAGGAGACACACAGACAAACATACAATAAAACATTTACATCACATGTTTTAAGCGTACTACTTTGTTTAGCGTAGCGTGTGTTTGTTTGGTTTCATTGTTTACATCGTCAGTCGGCGGCAGTCACGTCACACACTTCACACTGGGCAGTCGCCTCGCGTTCTACCTGTGCTTCGACCTCACTTCTGTCTACATCACCATGCCGAAAGAAACCGGGAAAAGGAAGAAAGTCGTCCTTACCATACAGCAGAACACAATGCCGACGATCAAACTGGCGGCGATCAAAATGGCGGCCATAAATCCGGATTATCCGAAAAATCGGCTTATCCGAAAGAGGCTTCCCCCCTTCCATTTCGGATAATCGGGGTTTTACTGTATATATATATTTATCATCATCATTCATCATCATTTCATTGACGCCTGTTCCTAGGAGTTCCCACCAGGGGATGGCCACGGCAGAAGAGCTTCCAACTTTCTCTATCCAGACACTCCCTCCTTGCCTGCTCAAAGTTTCTCAAAGATCTTTCCCCCCTCTCCCCAATGTACTCTTGCACCCTATCCCTCCATTTCACTGGAGGTCGTCCTCTAGCATTCCCTCCCTCTATTTCACTCACATACACCCTTCTGGTCATCTTACTCTCCTCCACTCGCTCCATGTGGCCAAACCACTTTAAAGTCTGTCGCTTCACTTCTTCCACCACTCCACACTTCTTCCCTTCACCCCCGTGACACATTCCAAAATGCTCGTACACACTTTCATTACTCATTCCATCCATTCTACTCACACCACAAGCACTCCTCAAATAACTCATTTCCACTGCCTGCACTCTAGACCTCTGACTTTCATTCCAGGCCCATGTTTCACTTGCATATGTGAAGGTTGGTACTATTATTGTATTTCTCAAATCCCTCTTTACCTCCATGCTCACACTTCTGCCATTCATGATTCGTCCCAAAGACCCTACCACCCTTCTTCCTTGCAATGCCCTTTCTCTTATCTCTCCCTCCGTACCACCATGCTTACACATAACTGATCCAAGGTACTTAAACTCATAGACCTCCTCCATTTTTTCACCATTCAAAATTATTTTGCATTCTTTTTCACATTCAATTCCCACTCTATATGGGCATACAAAATCTACAACCTCATTCTACTTCGCTCACAAACCATCACTTTACTTTTGTTGACATTTACTTTCAGCTTTCTCCTTTTACAGACACTATCAAAAACACTGACCAAATTTTGTAGGTCACCTTCATTTTCTGCAATGAGCACCGTGTCATCAGCAAACAGTATCGAATTCAGTACCCACTTCCTTCCCTCATCGAACAGTCTTACTCCAACTTCCCCAACTTTGCCCTTCATTTCTCTAATAACACCATCCATATAAATATTGAACAACCATGGTGACATGACACACCCTTGTCTTAAGCCCACTTCTATCTCAAAATGTTCACTTGTTTCTCCATTAATTTTGACACATGCAGATGCATCCTCATAGAAAGACTTTATTGCACTAAGCAGTTTTCCTCCCACACAATAAATCCTTAAAACATCCCACAATGCAATCCAATCGACTCTGTCATAAGCTTTTTCCAAATCCATGAAGGCAGCGTATAGTTTCTTTCCTTTTGCTATTATTTTTTTTTCTACCATCCTGAAGGCAAATATCTGATCCACACATCCCCTTCCCTTCCTGAAGCCTCCTTGCTCTTCACTGATTTTCTCTTCTGTAATTCTTTGCACCCTCTCTATTATGACTTTTCCATATACCTTTCCGGGTATACTCAGGAGACTTATACCTCTATAGCTCCCACATTCCCCTCTCCTGCCCTTCCCTTTGTAAACTGGGATAATGATGGCTTTCGTCCAGTCTGCTGGCACCCTCCCATGCTACTTCACATATCTTGACCATCCATTTAACAACTACATTTCCTCCACACTTCAACATTTCTGCTGTGATTCCATCAATTCCTGCTGCCTTTCCATTTTTTTATCTTTTTATTGCCTGATTTACTTCTTCATATGTTATACTTCTTTCTTTATGTACTCCTCCTCTACCTCTACTCAAAACTGCTGTTGTTACGGCTGCTGGACGTCCATCCTCAAAATTCATTAAGTTTTAGAAATATTATCTCCATCTCTCTTTCACAGCTTCCCCATCTTTCAACATCTTTCCATTCTCATCCATAACTTCATTCATTTTACTTGAGGATATATATATATATATATATATATATATATATATATATATATATATATATATATATATATATATAGATATATATATATATATATATATATATATATATATATATATTTGAAGTGCAATCAATATTTAAGCTGGCAAGCAATAACAAGAAACAATTCAAATTGTACATCTGACCAGTGAAAAGGCAGATCTGAACAGGTAGAAATCATCACCATACGAGCATTCGAAGAAAACTAGTTAGTTTCGATATGTAAGCAGCAAGGGTGATCATAATACAGGTCATATATAAATTACAAACCTAACCTTTACAAAAAAGAGTTAATATGTAAAATTAGACACAGCTGAAGATAAAAAGGAATTCTTATAGGGCTTCTTTTACATGAGACTGAGGTAACACATTTGCAAGGATTGGCTGATCTTAAGAAATATATTTACAAATTCCCAAGTATTAAACAAGTGCCTCACTAAGCAAAGAGTAGTTGGCGTTTTTTTTCGCCGAATTTGTTCATCACTCTCGACTGAAATGGGGATATCATAGTGGACACAGAGGAGGGTAGGTCCGTTCAGGCGCTCTTGGCCGACTGTACTCTTCAGATAGGTTTTCAGCCTTTTCAATGCTGAGAAAGACCTTTCGGTTTCCGCGTTGGAGACTGGAAGTGTCAACAGTTTTCAAGAGAATGGCGAGATTGGGGAACATGCTGGTGCTGGTGTGTGCCTGGGCTTCTTTGATAGTTTGGACGACCGGAACAGATAAGGCCCAGCGCTCCGCTTCCGCCTTCATGAGTGTCAGGGATTCGATGTCGAGCTCATAGAGCTTTGCCGCTTGAAGCACAGCCGCAACATCCATTTCGGGGCCTTTGAGGAGTTGCTTGAGCTGAAGTACGATAGGCACTGTGTCGTCGCCGAACCGACTCTTCAACTCAGCCAAGACGTGGTCCACGAACGGAATGTACACCGCCCGGCGGTAGTACTCCTCAGCATTCTCGCACGTAACATTTAATCGCTGGGTCTGTCGTCCACAGAGTCGTGGCACAGGGATGGTGTCATGCGATGACCCCACCTCGACCAAAAACTCTTCCGCTTTCATGAACACGTCGTGGAAATGATTCTCCGCATCTGCTCTGAACTTGGCAAAAATGGTCTTGATGCCACGAATCGTGGCACAGGCTGACACTAGGTCGCCATCTTTTCTCTGAAGAGTTCGGCTCGGCTCGAGAGTATGCGCCAAAAGCCGCCAATATACACTCCACTGCAACCTGTCCAACGATAAAGCGGGGAACACGTATGGCGATGAGAAGGAGCCCAGCGGTGGCGTCAAGTTCTTCCTCTAGAAAAACAGCGATGACAGGCAGAAATTCAACGAAAACCAGCACTGCGTCATGCCTCTCAATCCACCTGGTGGGGCACAGGGAACAAGCTTTTTGCGCCTGGCCGAGGTGAGGTTGACAACCTCTGTGAAGCAGAGAGAGCGCATATTCCAAGAATGAACGAAGTTGTACACCTCGGTCAGTGTTTGAGGAGCGATCTTCACTTCCTTGACGTCACACGCCTTCGTCAGTACTAGATTCTGCCGGTGGTTAAAGCAGTGGCTTGGCTTGGCCAGGGTGTCCTTCTTCATGAGTACTGCGGCACACCCTTTGAATTTTCCCATCATGGCACTTGCTCCATCGAAACCAAGTCCCCTGCACTTGGCCATGTCCAATCCGAGGTCTTCAACGGTGCGCAAAAGGAGCCAGGCTAAACCTTTACCGGTGAGGTCATAGGCATGCACAAAGGCAAGGAAGTCTTCCCTTATTTCCTCTTCAAAGTGCCAAATGATGGCAGTGGCCTGCACTAAAACTCACTTTCTGCTTGCATGTGAGGAATGAGGTCACAGATTTTTTCCTAGGCCTTTAAATCTTGCTCTATAATATTCAATATACGATTCTGTCACTGAAATACTGAATATAAAAAAAATCCTGAGCTCTCCAGAAATGCAACAGGAAGGTACCAGTTTTCGTTTTGACTCCTAGAAAGTGGACATATTAGCAGATGGGGGGGGGGGGGTCGTCCGACCCACCCCCCTGGGTACGGCGTACTGCAGCCCTGTGCGAGTATATAGATTGTTAGATGAGTGTGGGGCCCATAAGAGCACGAGGCCCTGGGCATGTGCCCGTTGTGCCCTGGCCCTGCAGGAGAGTGAAAAATTACATCAGACACCGAAAAAAAAAAAAAAAATCTTGCCTGAGCATCCCGTCTCCGGATAGTAAAGCCCAAGGAACCTATGGAGGAGGATTTTTTTAAAGTTTGGAGGACAGCGTCCAGAGCTATCTAGTGGCGGCCGGCTTCACTCCCCAGCTCTCTAGCTTTTTAGGGGTATCTTAAATATATTTTATGTTTTCTCAATTCATGGGTGTTTCAAATATTTTAGTTATCCTAATATTTTTTTCGGGGGGGCCCGGGCCATCTGGCTTCCCACTCCCGTATCCGCGCCTGCACCTGCATATGCCTACAGCCGACGACACATTCTGTATTATAGTTGCAGCACATTATTAGCGAGTCAGTTCTGTACCCACTATCCACATACACTCGAGATTTTCTGGGGGGGCGGAGATCAGATCAGATCAGATCAAGCTGAAATTTTGTGCAAATCCTCTTGGAGGCTTTGCCTGTCTTCGTCAGTAAGAATCAAGTTACCAATCTTTGTGTTGTCTGCAAATTTACTAATGCAATTTTTGAGTCCAACATCCACATCGTTGATGTAAATAATGAAGAGCACTGGGCCAAGAACCGAGCCCTGAGGGACGCCACTAGTGACCGGCGCCCACTCTGAGTTAAATCCGTCAATCACCACTCTTTGTTGTCTGTTGCTCAACCAATTCACGATCCATTGGTTTACTTGACCGTCAATACCTATTTGCTTTAATTCATAAAGTAATTTATGATGTGGGACTTTATCAAACGCTTTCTGGAAATCAAGATAGACTACGTCCAATGATTTGGTTACGTCATAAACTGAGAAGAGGTCATTATAAAAGGTCAATAGGTTTGACAGGCAGGATCTTTTGTTACGGAAGCCATGTTGTGAATCCCAAATTAATGAGTGGCTTTCAAGGTAACTCACAATTTTCTCTAATTATGCTCTTGAGCAGCTTACCTACAACTGAAGTTAGACTAACGGGCCTATAATTACCTGGTATTTTTCTGTCTCCCTTCTTAAAAATCAGTGTCACGTTAGCCTTTTTCCAATCCGAAGGGACGATGCCTTGTCGCAAGGACATTAAAAAATTGTGAGGGAGGAGAATTTCAATCTTTGTTTCTTTAAGCAGTATAGGATATATTCGTCGGGTCCGGGACTTTTATTAGTTTGAAGGGATTCGAGAACTTTAATGACTTCATTGATAGTTACTACAAAGTTTGGCAATGCATGCTCGAGATTTAGGTTAGCACTGTTGTCATCACTGGTGTTGGTGGTAGTGGTGGGAGACTGCTTGTATTAACCCCTTCACTACTGCCGGGCCAAAACAGCGCCCCGCACTGTATCTGAGATCACCGCGTGCGCCAAATTTCAAATGTCGCTATTGATTATAACAAGTTTTCAGCCATAAACTCAACATAATCATCATGTGTTATATATGAAAACATGAAGAATTAAATGGTGCACATAAAGAAACATAAATTATTTGATAATTTTGAGATGTAAGCATAAATATAGAGATAAAATAACTTGTATATTGGCTAAAGCGAGCCAGTACGCAGTACGTGCATCCTTGGATATGGTACGGGGCACGCAAGGACACAGTATACGCGTCCTCGTGTTGAAGGGGTTAAACATCCTAGAAAAATAATTGTTTAAGAGGTTTGCAATGTGTTGGCTGTCAGACACTTGTGCACCGTCACTGTTTGTTGAAGGTCCAATTCCACTTCTGATCGCCTTCCTATTGTTCATATAACTGAAGAAGGGTTTCGGATTATTTTTACAGTTGGCTGCAATGTTTTCTTCATATCTACACTTTGCCTGACATACTAATCTTTTCACTCGCCGCCTGGCTTCATGATAAAGTCTAATGTTTTCTTCATATCTACACTTTGCCTGACATACTAATCTTTTCACTCGCCGCCTGGCTTCATGATAAAGTCTAATGTTTTCAGGCGTGCTTTGTTCTTTCTTTAGCCTGCAAAGCAATTTTCTCTCCTTAATCGAGTGTTTAATTTCACTATTATTCCAAGGTGGGCTTTTATTAGTGTTACTTCGCTTCTCACACACTGGACAAAAGTGTTCTGCTGAGTGAGTAAATAATCCTTAAAGTTTAGCCAGGCTTCCTCTATGTTGTCGTCACCTGTATTATTTGTCGGATTTCTACGAAATTACCTCTTGAAATTTATCACCTTTTCTTTATTTTCAGTCACTGTTGATTGAACTCTGATATCGACGCACACTAATCTATGATCGCAAGAACCAAGGTGTTCTCCTACTGTGACATTACTGACTAGGCTATCTTAGGTCGCTATAACAAGGTCAAGTATGTTATTTTGTTGAGTTGGTTAAGAAACCATTTGGCTTCGGTAATTTCCTTCTAAAAATTCGATCATTCCATGTGACTCACCTTCTGTGCCTGACAGTGTCACCCAGTCGATATGGGGGAGATTAAAGTGTCTTAATATCAGGGAGTCGCTCTTATTAAGTGACTGCCTTAACCCGTACAGTGTCGCCTTTTGTCATCGATAGCAGTCATGCCAGGTTGCACTTTTTTCGTATTTCTTTTTTATTTGCCCATAAAAATGTTAAAAAAAATTATAAATTATTTGATATATATATATATATATATATAAATATATATATATATATATATATATATATATATATATATATATATATATATATATATATATATATATATATATATATATATATATATATATATATATATATATATATATATATATATATATATATATATATATATATATATATATATATATATATATATATATATATATATATATATATATATATATATATATATATATATATATATATATATATTATTTATATGCGAGGAATGGACCCCTAGATTGTTCGTTGTCTTATTTTTCTGCGTCTCAGAGCTAACGATGTCACACCGGAAAAGGGAAATTTATCTTTAAATATTTTTAGAGCCTAAATTCTTTCCATTATAAACACTTCTCACAACCCTAAAGCGTAAGTAATGTTTAAGTACTGCTTTACTCACAAAAACCTCAAAAAATAAACAGGAATTGTAAGTACAAGAAAATGACTGGATCAGGCAACACCGCTCGCTTCAAGGCCGTCTCTACCACAACCGTAGCTCACAAAGTTCAAGAAAACACTATGATGCTTCCGACGATAAGTTTTCATTTCCGATTACTCTGAACCATAATTTACTATTCCACATGCCTTACTGATTACAGAATCAAGGAGTAATTACCTACAAGAAAGTAACTTACCTTCTTGTATGATGATTTTTGTTGGAATGCGGACAAATGTACAGAAAGGCCCTTTAACATCCATTTAAAAATACGAAGACTTGTCAAATTATTCCTCTTTACTGTCAATGAACAATGTTACATACACAAACAAAAATAAAGGGCGTATAAGCCCTCAGAAGAGCTTGCGTATATATACGTACTAAACACTTCCCTAAGAGGTACGTATATGTACGTACTAAACAATGCACGGGTTAAAACGCTGTACATTTCAACATCTTCTTCGAGTGATTGCCCCGGAGGCCTGTATGTGACAGATATATTAAGACTGAATTTTGCAATGTTTACTCGCACACACATATGTTCAACGTTAGTCTCTTGGTGTTCTGTCAGCGGGTTGCAAATAGTTTTTGATGTAAAGGGCGACGCCACCACCTCTACAGTTAACACAATCTTTTTTGAAGAGTGTAGCCATGTAGTAATTAACTTTATTATGGCCTTCCTAATATCTGCTGAAGAAACTACACCTTGTCATGAACAGAGCTGCAAGGCTAATGAAGGCTCTGCCCCCCGTGAGAGAATAACACTTGCACTTATAGACTTGCATTGGCTGCCCATTAAGGCACGAATAGTCTACAAAATATGTGTCTTGACTTACCAGGCAAAGCGACTTAGTAAACCTGGATATATGAGAAATTTACTACAGGATTTTCATTGGACTCTGCCATGTCAGTGAGACACAGTGCAGAACAGCACAGACTCTATGAGCCCAGGGTCAACCTGGAACCGGGTTTCAGAGCATTTGAGAAGAGTGCCCCGCGGCTCTATAATGAGTTACCCGGGGATGTTAACCTGTAGCGTACCGCCCTATGTGATACAAAAGTGGCCCCCAGTACCGCACTGGGAGTAAATTTTTTCATTGGCTAAATCCCTTCAAAATGACCCCAGTAACAAGGAAAATAGCTTCATTCCATTCACCGTCGCCCATAAGTGCTCTGCAGTTACCTACCCCCGTACGCTTGTGGCTTACCCATGCCGCGGCCCACAAGGTGCCGTCCCGTCCCTTGGTATAGTTTATATATACTGTATATATATATATATATATATATATATATATATATATATATATATATATATATATATATATATATATATATATATACAGTCGTCCCTCAAATAATATGGGGGTTAGGGACCCAGGACCCCCGAACTATACGAAAATCCGTTTAGAATTAGTGCCCCCCCCTGAAATGCTCCTGATCACTCCTATGGGATCCGGGTCCCGCCTGGCTCGGCTGTTACCCGCGGGCACAAGTTGCTAGGTATGCACTTTTTGCTGCTGTCACAGTACAATGTCTACATAATATGGAGGCGTAATGTCGTATTTTGGAGGCGCGGAGTCATTCTCCACAATTACCGTTTCGTATCTTTTTTCAAGTATGATTTTGAGAGCAATAGAAAGTGTGGTAGAGAGTAAACGAGAGTGTGAGTGTATGACAAGGCTCGTTCGCTGTCCCTTGCAACAATAAACTATCAATCAATGAGGGAGCGCTGCCTGGATGACTCCGTTGCTAGGCGCGGTAACACTACAGCAGAAAATGCATAACTGACAACTTTGGCCGGCGAGTAGAAGCTGAGCCAAGCGGAACCCGGATTCACTTGGTATGCCAAAACGTACCTTCTCCTAAATCTGAATTCTTCTGCAGAGTAAAGAACTTTTTTTAATGTTTTGGGGTGCTTTCAACAAGTGTTTTGGCTTATCTCTTGGGTCCCATGTTCATGTTATGTGGTAATGGAGAAGCGCAGCTCAGGTTATGCACACACACAGACAGTGAAAGGTTTCATTGTGGCAAAACAAGTGTTCCTAATGTTGTGCACACACATGGATTGGGGATATGTGCGTGGGTGGGAGTGCGACGAGCGGGAAATTTAAAAATCCTAAAAAACTCTTCTATGACGATTCGTATAAAACCGAAACCGTACTATTGGAAACCGTACTATTTGAGGGACGACTGTATATATATATATATATATATATATATATATATATATATATATATATATATATATATATATATATATATATTTATATATATATATATATATATATATACAGTAAAACCCGATTATCCGAAATGGAAGGGAAGCCTCTTTCGGATAAGCCGATTTTTCGGATAATCCGGATTTATGGCCGCCATTTTGATCGCCGCCATTTTGATCGTCGGCATTGTGTTCTGCTGTATGGTAAGGACGACTTTCTTCCTTTTCCCGGTTTCTTTCGGCATGGTGATGTAGACAGAAGTGAGGTCGAAGCACAGGTAGAATGCGATGCGACTGCCCAGTGTGAAGTGTGTGACGCGACTGCCGCCGACTGACGATGTAAACAATGAAACCAAAGTAGTACGCTTAAAACATGTGATGTAAATGTTTTATTGTATGTTTGTCTGTGTGTCTCCTTGTCTGGACCAGTGTATGTTGATACTTGTGAGCGTTGCAGATCTGAATTGTGAATGTTGCAGAGTGCGATTGTGAATGGTTGTGCAAGCTTGCAAGTGTGACCTTGATGCATCGTGCAGGTGGAGACACAGTATGATGACTCATATTATCGCGCAACTCGTATGTTGGAAGGGGAATGTGGCATGGAGTGGAGAGGGGAGTCGTGTTTGTGTCGTTGTCTTGAGAGTACGGTGTGAGAGTAGTCGTGCAGTAGTTTGTTCGTTCGCCGCACCTACGTCCTTGCTGGGGCGAAGGTGCAGACGTGGTGTTGTTGAGAGTTTGTTTAATTTTTTTGTCTAATACATTGATCTATTCGTTACAAGCTATTTCGCCAATACGTATTAGAAAGCATATTCATTTTAACTGTTCTTATCAATTTTAAATGTGTTAATATAGTACATATGTAGTTACTTTTATTTATTTTTGATGTTTTTTAACGTTTTAGTATAGAAAAAAAATTTTTTTAATTGCATTATCCAGATCAATTTCGGATAATCCGTTTTTTCGGATAATCCGCTTTCGGATAATTGGGGTTTTACTGTATATATATATATATATATATATATATATATATATATATATATATATATATATATATATATATATATATATATATATATATATATATATATATATATATATATATATATATATATATATATATATATATATATATATATATATATATATATATATATATATATATATATATATATATATATATATATATATTTATATTTATATATATATATATATATATATATATATATATATATATATATATATATATATATATATATATATATATATATATATATATATATATATATATATTCTTTAAGATGTTCTCTTTTTGTCTAAGGAGTGTCTAATTCTCTTTAGGGAGTTTGTTGATGGTATCCCCGTAGGATATCATCTGAGTAGCCAGATCGCGATTTCGGGTCCTGGACCCTTCTTCAGTGGCGTTGGGAGTGAGTGTGTCCATCTCAAGGTGTGAGAGGAGAATGACTGGGTGTCCGCGCGGGGCTGCCTTTATACGGCTGGCTCCCCGGGGTTCCTCGCTGCCTCGGCTCCTGATTGGCTGAGCGTTGCTGGCTGGACACCTTTCCTCATGCTTGGAAGAGCCTGCAGATCTTGTTGTTGGATGTTAAGATTTGGCTCCATATCCTTGATGTACAACGCTTCTAAGATGGGCAGGCGTCTGTAGTCGTTGCATGTTGTAATTATTTCGGTATTTTCTTCCAGAGTTTTTCTTGTAAGTTTCGTCTTATGTACTTGCTCAGTGTGGGTCTTGGGCGCTCCTGATGCAAGGTGATAGCTGAGTCGTCTGCTTAATCTCAGTGTCGTCATGCCGATATAGGTTGATTGAAGGGCTGCACAGTTCCCTTGGTTGCAAGTGAACCTCTATACAACATGTGACTGTTGAGTATTCTTTTTGTCGACTGCTGGGCTGTTTCGTAGTAGGAGGTGGCTGGTCTTCTTACTTCTGTAGTAGATGGTGAGGCTTATTTCCTTTTCTGGGTTGGTGGGAGTGACGTTTTTCTTGACGATTTGGCGCACTATACGCTCATCTTCTTTGTAGTTTGTGGAGAAGTGTTCTTAACTTGTTTTTCAATGTCGTTGGTGTTGAATCCGTTGCTGAGGAGTACATTGGTTGATCTGCTTATTTCTCCATGGACTTCTTTCCACGTGCTGCAGTGGGTGATAGCTCTTCTGATGTAGGCGGCAATGGTAGAGTCTTTGTATCGCTGAGGGCACTCGCTTCTACCGTTGAGACACTGGCCATTGTTCGTCGGTTTTACATAGACGTTTGTGGAGAAGTTTTCCTGGTTCTGGGTGGCGCTTCTTTCTATTGTGAACTTAAGTCCTGAGATCTCTTGTAGGCAGGTACGTATGTCTTCCATGTCTTCTTCTTTCTTCGTTTTGATGAAGATGTCATCGATGTATCGGCAGTAGATGTCCCGCTTGTTTATTGTTTTGAAAACTTCATCTTCAATGCAGCCCATGAAGAAATTTGATAGAAGCACTCCCAATGGAGAGCCCATAGCGACGCCATCGATTTGCTGGTATTTTTGACCCCGTGGACAGGTGAATGGTGCTTCTTTGGTGCAGCATTGAAGTAGGCCACGTAGAGCTGCTTCTGGGATGTCGAGCGGTGGGGTGCTGTCGTCATGGTACACTCGCTGAACGATGTAGTTGATGGTGCGTTCGACAGGGACATTCGTGAAGAGTGATTCAACGTCCAGTGAAGCGATGATTCCTCTTGAGTTGTTGCTCTTCAGGATGTCGAGGAAGTCTGTTGCTGAGTTCAGGCTATATGTTGTTGGGACGTATGGTGTAAGGATTTTGCAGAGTTTCTTCGCGATAAGTCGGTGTCGGGATTTGTGACATGATGGGCCTAAGTTTGTTTCCTGGTTTATGTGTCTTCACAGTGCCATAGCAGTAGCCCATACCATATTCACCAGAGACCTTGTTGATTCTGATGGTCTCGCTGTTGATGTTGCTCATGGTGATGAATTTGTTCAGCTTTTTCTTAAGGGCTTCCGTAGGGTCTTTTACCCGAAATCGCGATCTGGCTACGCAGATGATATCCTACGGGGATACCATCAACAAACTCCCTAAAGAGAATAAGACACTCCTGAGACAAAAAGAGAACATCCTAAAGAAAATGATCAACGCTGAACTGACAATCACTTTTAATGAAACATGTTTACGAGAAAATCTCCTGCCCATTTATACTCTCTCTCTCTCTCTCTCTCTCTCTCTCTCTCTCTCTCTCTCTCTCTCTCTCTCTCTCTCTCTCTCTCTCTCTCTCTCTCTCTCTCTCTCTCTCTCTCTCTCTCTCTCTCTCTCTCTCTCTCTCTCTCTCCCTCCCTCCCTCCCTCCTCCCTATATATATCTATATATATATATATATATATATATATATATATATATATATATATATATATATATATATATATATATATATATATATATATATATATATATATATATATATATATATATATATATATATATATATATATATATATATATATATATATATATATATATATATATATATATATATATATATATGTCTCTGTCCTCAATCCTCAGAATGATTATGGACCTGATGGAGTGCCTCCTATTGTCCTTAAAAACTGTGACTCCGTGCTGTCACCCTGCCTGGTCAAACTCTTTCTCCTCTGCCTGTCAACATATAACTTTCCTTCTTGGAAGTATGCCTTCATACAGCCTGTGCCTAAGAAGGGTGACCGCTCAATCCCTCAAACTACCGTCGTGTAGCTTTACTTGTCTATCTAAAGCTTTTGAATCAATCCTTAACCGGAAGATTCAAAAGCACCTTTCCACCTCTGACCTTCTATCTGATCGCCAGTATGGGTTCCGCAAGGGGCGTTCTACTGGTGATCTCCTAGCCTTCTTAACTGTCTCTTGGTCATCCTCTCTTAGCCGTTTCGGTGAAACTTTTGCTATTGCGCTGGACATATCAAAAGCTTTTGATAGGGTCTGGCAGAATTCTTTGCTTTCCAAACTACCCTCCTACGGTTTCTATCCTTCTCTCTGTACCTTTATCTCCAGTTTCCTTTCTGACCGTTCTATTTCTTTCCCTAAATCTATTAACAGTGGTGTCCCACAAAGTTCTGTCCTATCTCCCACTCTTTTTCTGTTGTTCATTGATGATCTTCTTTCCAAAACGAACTGTCCTATCCATTCCTACGCCGATGATTCCACTCTGCATTACTCAACTTCTTTTAATAGAAGACCCACCCTTCAGGAACTTAACGACTCAAGGCTGGAGGCTGCAGAACGCTTAGCCTCAGACCTTACTATTATTTCCGATTGGGGCAAGAAGAACCTGGTGTCCTTCAACGCCTCAAAAACACAGTTTCTCCACCTATCCACTCGACACAATCTTCCAAACAACTATCCCCTATTCTTTGACAACACCCAGCTATCACCTTCCTCAACACTAAACATCCTCGGTCTATCCTTAACTCAAAATCTCAACTGGAAACTTCATATCTCATCTCTTACTAAATCAGCTTCCTCGAGGCTGGGCGTTCTGTACCGTCTCCAGTTCTTCTCCCCTGCACAGTTGCTGTCCATATACAGGGGCCTTGTCCACCCTCTTATGGAGTATGCATCTCATGTGGGGGCTCCCTCACACAGCTCTTCTGGACAGAGTGGAGGCTAAGGCTCTTCGTCTCATCAGCTCTCCTCCTCATACTGATAGTCTTCTACCTCTTAAATTCCGCTGTAATGTTGCATCTATTTCTATCTTCTATCGATATTTCCACGCTGACTGCTCTTCTGAACTTGCTAACTGCATGCCTCCCCCCCTCCCGCGGCCCCGCTGCACTCGACTTTCTACTCATGCTCATCCCTATACTGTCCAAACCCCTTATGCAAGAGTTAACCAGCATCTTCACTCTTTCATCCCTCACGCTGGTAAACTCTGGAACAATCTTCCTTCATCTGTATTTCCTCCTGCCTACGACTTGAACTCTTTCAAGAGGAGGGTATCAGGACACCCCTCTTCCCAAAATTGATCTTTCTTTCGGCCACCTCTTTTAATTCTTTTTAGGAGCAGCGAGTAGCAGGCTTTTTTTTATTATTGTTTTCTTATTTTGTGTGCCCTTGAGCTGCCTCCTTTGTTGTAAAAAAAAAAAATAATAATAAAGTGAATATTTATCTTTCAATAGAAACTTACCTCTTGTTTCATTTACATTGTTTTTGATTTACGCGACCTCTTCAAGGACACAATACTTGCGTAAATCAAGAGTTACCTGTATATATATATATATATATATATATATATATATATATATATATATATATATATATATATATATATATATATATATATATATATATATATATATATATATATATATATATATATAAAATGGTATCCTAACTTAAGCTATTCCAGAGTGAGTGGAGCCCACCCCCCCCTTCACTACTTAAGAAAACCGTAGTAACACCAACACCAACACCTTCTCCAGCAAAATAAAAGTAAGTAATTAAAAAAAATTACCATAAATTCTTATGTTAGTGCCCCAGACCAAACCATCTGGCACTCACCTTCGGGTGCCTGGGCAGCGTGGCACTGGTGTGGGGGCCCCGGGAGAGGGGGCAGGGGCTCTCACCATCAATGGGAGGACTGGCCTTGCAATCGATGGAATTGCTGAAATAATAATAATAATAATAATAATAATAATAATAATAATAATAATAATGTAATTGGTTTGTTTTTGTTTTATAATGTAGGTTTATGATCAAGGATTTTAGGACTTTAGGAGGACTTGGTCATGTCTGGAGGTCCTTGCTGGCGATTTACAGGTCCAACACGTTATCAGGCCGTTGTGTATTACACACATACAAACACACACACTTATTTTTTGTGAACCAATTTATTTCAAAGTCTCAGTCTGTGTTTTTTCAGCAATATATATGTGTGTCCCTTTAGCCCTTGACTTAACATCCTGTTCCTGACCTCTCATGACCTGTAAATCCATGTAAACATTCCCGTCATAATGTTTGTGGCAGATTTCTCCTTGTTAAAGTGTGTACACTTATCCCAGTGCTCCAACCTTGCCTTGTTTTGATTTTTGATTTATTTTATTTTTTTATTTTTTGACGTCTACGCCTATTGCACTGGTAGGCCTTCCTTCGTGTCAGTGATGGTCGGCCCAGCCCGTTGTGGCACAGGCAAGTGTTTATAGTGGCGCCATCTTACACTGGCTCATGCTGCCCCCTGGAGCTCATCTTTAATCCCAGAATCTAGAGTCCGGGTTGATAGGTGGTCTTCTGGGCAGCATGTGGGTAGTCTTAGGCCTCTCGGCGGTGGCTCAAAAATCCCAGCTTGTGGCACCGGGCGGGGATTGAACTCGCGTCGTCCTGAACGCAGCACCGTCACACTATCCACTCAGCCACCGCCTCCTCCACTAGCCTCTCTCTCCGCCACCTTTTGTAACTGCCCCTCCCTTCCCTTCCCTTCGCTTTTCCAGCCCCTCCCTTCCCTTCCCTTCACTTTTCCAGCCCCTCCCTTCCCTTCCCTTCACTTTTCCAGCCCCTCCTTTCCCTTCCCTTCACTTTTCCAGCCCCTCCCTTCCCTTCCTTCACTTTTCAGCCCTCCCTTCCTTCCTTCACTTTTCAGCCCTCCTTCCCTTCCCTTCACTTTTCAGCCCTTCCTTCCTTCACTTTTCCAGCCCCTTCCTTCCCTTCACTTTTCCAGCCCTCCCTTCCCTTCCTTCACTTTTCCAGCCCCTCCTTCCTTCCTTCACTTTTCCAGCCCTCCCTTCCCTTCCTTCACTTTTCAGCCCTCCCTTCCTTCCCTTCACTTTTCCAGCCCCTCCTTCCCTTCCTTCACTTTCAGCCTCCTTCCCTTCACTTCCTTCCCTTCTCAGCTTCCTTCTTCCTTCCTTCCCTTCCCTTCCTTCACTTCAGCCTCCCTCTCCTTGACCTTTTCATTTCTTCACCCTGTGAGCCCTTCCAAACACCACCTCAGTTCCCTCTCATGACAGCCCTTTTTCTCCCTCTATACAAGCCCTTAAACAGCCTTACAAAGCCAAAAAGACCCTTTTCTTGAACCCATAGCATCCTGGCCCCCTTTCTCACTTTTATCTCTCATTTCAGCCCTTTCCTTCCTCTACCCTCTCTCTGACCCATAATCAGCCCTCACTTTCTCAGCCCTTCCCTTACCTCAATCTTTCAGCCCAATAGCAACCTTATAGCCCTTCCTTTCCTCTATGCTCTTTCTCAGTCCCTCAGCCCCTAAACAGCCCTAAATCAGTCCATTTTAGACCAATAGCATCCTAACACCCTGTATCTCTCATTTCAGCCTCTTTCCTTCTCTTCTTCTCCTTCAGTCCCAAAACAGCCCTAAATTCCCCTACCTTCTCTTAGGCCACAGAGTGGCGAGGGCAAGAAACTTTAATACACAATATAAGCAATGGAGGTGTTGGCCACACTGGCAGGTACTGGCGAAAGCTTGGAGGTGATCAGCGAGAAAGAGAGGAGAGTTGACGATTAACTTTTCTCACGAGTTTGCTCGGTCAGGTGTGACATCACAGACATGCTTCCATTTTACAGCAAACCCTCGATATAACGGACTAATTGGGGACCTTAGTCCGTTAATGCTGAAAGTCTGTTATGAGCAGCGAAAAAAAAAAATGTAAAATAATACCAATGAACCAAATAATGTAGGTATATCTATATTTTTTTATTGTGTTATCTGCAAGTTGTCTGTGTAGCCGCTTGGCGATGGACTGTGAGCCACTGAAGCTGGCAGTGGGGCCCTGCTGGGGGCCATATTGCTACGGGGAAATTTTACAAGTGTGCCAATTCCACACTGGTAGACAAAACTTCTTAATTTTTGTAGTTATCGAGGTGTTAATCTGTTGACTCTTTCTGTCACGATATTTTAATGATTGACTTTTCCATGCCTGTGTTACACCCGCCGCAGCTGCAGCACTGATAGCTCGCAAAGAGATGTTCAACTTGCTGACAGTTTCTACAGTTCACTCACTGCTCACAAAGGTCACATGTGGACAAACTAGAACAAAACCTGGCAAATTGATGTTTTTCCTCCTGTGCATTCCCACAGTGCACATGCATGGTGGACAGCAGAGCGACTAATTTCTGCAAGGAGGTATTTCTCGCAACACAGGCCCGCCAATTGGACCACGCATGCCGATACCATGTCCAGTCCCGCGCTGCATATTTCCTCACTGCGTGCAGAATAAATCTACTGACCAAACATAACTTAACCTTGCCCACCGACCTTGGGGCTTAGCCCCCTTGACCCACTTATTTGTGTCAGTACTGACACTCACAAACACTTGGCTCTTTTCCATTACCTTTACATCCTGGATTGATGCACAAGACTTTGTTGTGGTGTGAATACGCTCTTCATTTGAATGGAGACACGAAGAGGAAAATGTTTCATGAGGTGGGCTGAAAAAGACTGCGGTAAGTGAAGGATGGGGCAGCAGGAGGAGGGGCAGGTGGCCAGCAGGAGCTATAGGCTGTGGTAAGCCAAGGATGGGGCAGCAGGAGGAGGGGCAGGTGGCCAGCAGGAGCTATAGGCTGTGGTAAGCCAAGGATGGGGCAGCAGGAGGAGGGGCAGGTGGCCAGCAGGAGCTATAGGCTATGATAAGCCAAGGATGGGGCAGCAGGAGGAGGGGCAGGTGGCCAGCAGGAGCTATAGGCTATGGTAAGCCAAGGATGGGGCAGCAGGAGGAGGGGCAGGTGGCCAGCAGGAGCTATAGGCTATGATAAGCCAAGGATGGGGCAGCAGGAGGAGGGGCAGGTGGCCAGCAGGAGCTATAGGCTGTGGTAAGCCAAGGATGGGGCAGCAGGAGGAGGGGCAGGTGAGCAGCAGGAGCTATAGGCTATGATAAGCCAAGGATGGGGCAGCAGGAGGAGGGGCAGGTGGGCAGCAGGAGCTATAGGCTATGGTAAGCCAAGGATGGGGCAGCAGGAGGAGGGGCAGGTGGGCAGCAGGAGCTATAGGCTATGGTAAGCCAAGGATGGGGCAGCAGGAGGAGGGGCAGGTGGGCAGCAGGAGCTATTGTAGTTACCGGAGTCGGGTGGCTCAAAAACTATTCTCGGTGGGTCTCTGTGACCCTCTGACCTTGTCTGTTATATCTAAAATCCTTTAAAAGCAGGTCCGTTATAACCAGGGTTTACTGTATTTGCCATAACTCAACTCATGCATTAGATAGGACATTTTGGTTAACACCATTAGACGCAGCAGTCATTGGAGAACTCAAATAACTACAAATATGTTTGTGAAAGCTCAATAAAACATATACTAAATAAATTGGGTAGGCGGTGGCTGAACTGGTAGCGTACTGGGCCCACATTCACCGCGTGATGGACGACGTGAGTTCAAATCCCCACGCTACCACCTCGGATTTTTCAGTCACCAGCGAGTGGCTTAAAACTACCCACATGCTGTCCTGAAGACCACCCATCAACCCGGACTCTAGAGGAAGCTGTCCAAGTGAATCAAGAATGAGTTCCGGGGGACAGCATGAGCCAATGCAAGATGGCGCCACTATAAACACTCGCCTGCGCCAGAACGGGCTGGGCCGACCATCAGGCCCCACCTGGAAGAAGCCTTGGGCCTACCATCAGGCCCCACCGGGAAGATGCCTACTGGCGCAATAGGCAGCAACGTAAAAAAAAAGAAGAAAAAAAATAGTGACGAGTTGAAGTTAAATAATCAGTCCGTAATGTTTATAACACATAGTGCACATAGCTACCACTTGCAGCGGCTATCAAGTAAAGACTAAAATAAACGATTCCATCTTATAGAGAAAAGCCTCCTGATGGTGTATACAAATTTTTCATAAAATGCCAAATAAGTGAAGAACGGAACTGTGTATATAAATTTTCCACCTCATTCCTCGACGGGGTGGGTGCCGGCAAGGAGTGTGTAGTGTTGCTGCGCTATACTGCTCCGCGGAGTCACATTGCCATGACAACCTTCGCCTCGCCTTGCTTTTCGTGTGGCCACAGAAACTCGCCGTGCCGCTCTCGCTAGCTTCCTCACTTTCTGTGTGGCCTTACACTCTCAGCCCTAAATCAGCCCTCTAAAAAGCCCCAAACCAGCCCATTACTAAACCCATAGCACCCTGACAACTCCTTCTCAGCCCCTGTCCTTCCCTTCTACTCTTTTCCACCCCCTCAGGCACCAAAATCAGACCCAAAAATTACCCGTCTCTTTTTTTTCTCTCAGCACTGACAGTAACCCTACAGTCTTATCCTCGCCCTCTCGCCCCTAAAAACAGCCCCTTCAGACCCCAATCACCCGCCTCTTAGATCGGCGAAGGCTACGGTGTCTCCTAGTCTTGGGTGACCCGTACTTGATCTTGAGGTTGCGGGCGGGTTCGATCTTAGCATAGGTTATGTCGTGCAGCTCAGCTCGGGACAGTCCTGGGTCAGCTTGGAGGTGGAGTGTGAGGCGCCCGCAGCTCTCGGGAAGTTTCCAGTGGCGAGACTCGAGGGTGATCGAGATCTTGACCTAGGGGGTAAGGAAGAGTTAGGAGGGAGTTGGGGAGGGAGGAGAAGGAAGGAAGGGAAGGGGGAGGTTGAAGGAGAAAAATAATAAGAAAAAGAAAATATATGAAAAGAAAATTTATATTATAAGGAAAGAAAAAAATTTAAAGAAGAAGAAGAGGAGGAAAGGGAGGAGGGGGAGGGAAGAAGGAAATAATTATAAATATGAAATAGTTAAAAATAAAAAAATAATAACTAAAATAAAACAAATATATAAAAAAAGTGTGCAAGTCTCTCTCTCTCTCTCTCTCTCTCTCTCTCTCTCTCTCTCTCTCTCTCTCTCTCTCTCTCTCGGTCTCTCCCTTCTCTCTCTCTCTCTCTCTCTCTCTCTCTCTCTCTCTCTCTCTCTCTCTCTCTCTCTCTCTCTCTCTCTCTCTCTCTCTCTCTCTCTCTCTCTCTCTCTCTCTCTCTCTCTCTCTCTCTCTCTCTCTCTCTCTCTCTCTCTCTCTCTCTCTCTCTCTCTCTCTCTCTCTCTGTCTCTCTCTCTCTCTCTCTCTCTCTCTCTCTCTCTCTCTCTCTCTCTCTCTCTCTCTCTCTCTCTCTCTCTCTCTCTCTCTCTCTCTCTCTCTCTCTCTCTCTCTCTCTCTCTTCTTCCTTCCCTTCCATAACTCAAACTTCTCTCTCTCTCTCTCTCTCTCTCTCTCTCTCTCTCTCTCTCTCTCTCTCTCTCTCTCTCTCTCTCTCTCTCTCTCTCTCTCTCTCTCTCTCTCTCTCTTCTTCCTACCCTTCCTAAACTCATAACTCAAACTCTCTCTCTCTCTCTCTCTCTCTCTCTCTCTCTCTCTCTCTCTCTCTCTCTCTCTCTCTCTCTCTCTCTCTCTCTCTCTCTCTCTCTCTCTCTCTCTCTCTCTCTTCTCTCCTTCTCTTCCATAAACTCTCTCAAACTTCTCTCTCTCTCTCTCTCTCTCTCTCTCTCTCTCTCTCTCTCTCTCTCTCTCTCTCTCTCTCTCTCTCTCTCTCTCTCTCTCTCTCTTCCCTACTATAACTCTCTCTGTCTCTCTCTCTCTCTCTCTCTCTCTCTCTCTCTCTCTCTCTCTCTCTCTCTCTCTAACTAACTCCTTCCATAAACCAAAACTCAAAAAAAATCTCTCTCTCTCTCTCTCTCTCTCTCTCTCTCTCTCTCTCTCTCTCTCTCTCTCTCTCTCTCTCTCTCTCTCTCTCTCTCAATCCCTTCGTCTCATTTTCTTATTTACTTTATTTTCTCTTTAATCCATGCCTCTTCTAACCCTTCCTCCTCCTCCTCCTCCTCCTCCTCCTCCTCCTCCTCCTCCTCCTCCACAGCCGTGCTTCCTACGTCTCCTCTTACGGGAGTTCCGATGCTGTAAGGAATCCACTTCTGTATCCACTCCAGACAGCTGGTATCCACTCTTAGGGGTCAGGTTATGGACGCTGGCTGTGTGACCTGCATGTGGTGACCTGTTGTGACCTGCGCCCGTGCGGCTCGTCTGACCTGTGTATGTGGTTACATTATTTTTTGGGTGAAAGAGAGAGTGAGAGAGAGAGAGAGAGAGAGAGAGAGAGAGAGAGAGAGAGAGAGAGAGAGAGACAGAGAGAGAGAGAGATGTGTATGATGCCCTCTAGCCCCCCCCCAAAAAAAAAAGTACAGGCCTGAGATGAAATGTGAAAACAGGGTGAGTTGAAGCAGCAAAAAAATAAATAAATAAGTAAACATTAGGCAGGTTACATAAGGATATGTTAGTTTAAATTAGTTTGATTTAATTTGTCATGCTGAGATTAAGTGTGAAAACGAGGGGTCGCGGGGTTCAAAGTCTCCCATTAAGGAGGTTACGTTAGGTTAGGGCAGTGTGACCCCTAGACTATGGATTTCCTAACAGAATACCTCACCAAGCTACAGGAATGGAACAAAAGTGTCTGCTACAATTCAATGAAGAAAAATGTAAAGTCCTGCACACCAATACCACATGGGAAACACTCCACTATCCACCACAGAGTAAGACCTGCGACCATTATGTTACCAGGCTACCAGTGAAGGGATATCCAGCACACCAATACCACATGGGAAACACTCCACTATCCACTACAGAGGCAGAGAAAGACCTGGGTGCATGCATGTTACCAGGCTACCAGTGAAGGATATCCAGCACACCAATACCACATGGGAAACACTCCACTATCCACCACAGAGGCAGAAAGACCTGGGAGTGCATGTTGCCAGGCTACCAGTGAAGGGATATCCAGCACACCAATACCACATGGAAACACTCCTATCCACCACAGAGGCAGAGAAAGACCTGGGAGTGTATGTTACCAGGCTACCAGTGAAGGATATCCAGCACACCAATACCACATGGGAAACACTCCACTATCCACCACAGAGGCAGAGAAAGACCTGGGAGTGTATGTTACCAGGCTACCAGTGAAGGGATATCCAGCACACCAATACCACATGGGAAACACTCCACTATCCACCACAGAGGCAGAGAAAGACCTGGGAGTGTATGTTACCAGGCTACCAGTGAAAGGATATCCACCACACCAGTACCACATGGGAAACACTCCACTATCCACCACAGAGGCAGAGAAAGACTTGGGAGTGTATGTTACCAGGCTACCAGTGAAGGGATATCCAGCACACCAGTACCATGAAACACTCCACTATCCACCACAGAGGCAGAGAAAGACCTGGGACTGTATGTTGCCAGGCTACCAGTGAAGGGATATCCAGCACACCAATACCATGGGAAACACTCAACTATTCCAACACAGAGGCAGAGAAAGACATGGGACTATATGTTACCAGGCTACCAGTGAAGGGATATCCAGCACACCAATACCACATGGGAAACACTCCACTATCCACCACAGAGGCAGAGAAAGACCTGGGGTGTATGTTACCAGGCTACCAGTGAAGGGATATCAGCACACCAATACCACATGGAAACATTCCACTATCCACCACAGAGGCAGAGAAAGACCTGGGACTGTATGTTACCAGGCTACCAGTGAAGGATATCCAGCACACCAATACCACATGGGAAACACTCCACTATCACCACAGAGGCAGAGAAAGACCTGGGAGTGTATGTTACCAGGCTACCAGTGAAGGGATATCCAGCACACCAATACCACATGGGAAACACTCCACTATCCACCACAGAGGCAGAGAAAGACGTGGGACTATATGTTACCAGGCTACCAGTGAAGGGATATCCAGCACACCAATACCACATGGGAAACACACCACTATCCACCACAGAGGCAGAGAAAGACCTGGGAGTGTATGTTACCAGGCTACCAGTGAAGGGATACCCAGCACACCAATACCACATGGGAAACACTCCACTATCCACCACAGAGGCAGAGAAATACCTGGGATTATATCAGGGGTCGGCAACCTTTGGCACGCAGAGTGCTTGCCTATGGCACGCCGCGTGATTCGAAGAAGCAAAGAAAAGGTTAAAAAACAGAATAATGAGAGAGAGAGAGAGAGAGAGAGAGAATGTGAATTGCACATCCTTACTTTTATCACAGTTTAAATCTTCGAACGATTTTAAATCATTCTTTCCAATGATACATTGAATTAAAACGAAAATGTTTCGTACCCGCGATGAGGAATACGTGAGTACAACGAGATGTAAACGAGTATGAGACACGTTGCCGCTGGTGACACATCAGTCACGCATGGCAGCGTTCATATTCTGCTTCAGTAACTATTTAGCCGCCGTGGGTGACACTCTTTCTAGTTACTGTCGCCATGGCTACTGCGAAAAAAGTCCAGCTTGATGTCCGATCATTTCAGGCATCATGGAAATGACTTTGGATTTATTCAGCAGAATGATCGTGCTGTGTGTGCTCTCTGCTGCGAAAATGTCGTGTGCCGCACATCGAGTGTTAAGAGACACTTTGAAACAAGACACGAGAAGACTTTCAAGGACAGTACAGACAAGGCTGCAGCGATTAAGAAAGCAGTATCGCGCTATGAGAAACAAAGTAATGTGTTTAAGAACCTGAGTGCTCACAAAAACAATGCAACTGAGGCCAGTTAAAAACAAGCTCTGTGTATTGCCAAGCATGGAAAGCCTTTTACTGATGGAGATTTTATAAAAGCAGCTTTCCTAGAGTGCTCTGAGGTGTTATTTGATGGCATATCAAACAAACACATGATCATCTCAAGGATAAAAGACATGCCTGTCTCAGCTAGGACCGTGGAGAGACGTGTTTCTGAAATGGCTGCTAATGTAAGTGAGCAGCACTACACCTGTGTTCAGTGTGGCCCTGGATGAAAGCGTGGATATAAATGACATTCCCCGCTTGGCTGTTTTTGCCAGGTATAGTGACACAGAGATACACGAGGAGCTGTGCTGTCTTAAACCTGTGTGTGGCACTACCAAGGGAGAGGACATACTCAAGACATTCACTGATCATTTTGAGGACAGAGGGGTTGACATCAGAAAGATTTTTGCAGTTACAACGGATGGTGCCCCTGCCATGGTAGGAAAAAACAAGGGTTTTACTAAGATGGTTGAGGATAAAATTGGGCACCCCATTCTGAAATTGCACTGCATAATTCATCAAGAAAATTGATGTGCCAAGATCTGGAGCTCTGATCTCAACAAAGTGATGGCTTCTGTTACAAAAGTAGTGAATGTTCTTGTTGCACACTCTTCTCTTATGCACAGGCAGTTTCAAGCTTTCCTTGAAGAGGTGGACAGTGCTTACAAAGATATACCCTTGCACAGCAGTGTTAGGTGGTTAAGCTGTGGGAAGGTATTGGGGAGGTTTGTGGAATGCTTTGATGAAATAAAGATTATCTTATCAGAAAAAGGCCAAGACTATCCTGAGCCAGGGGCGTCATTTGGGGGTCTTGGGGCAGTTGCCCCCAAGACTCAAGATGCCCCCAAGCCTCAGTTTGCCCCTGTGAAGCCTCAAGAAGAAACAGCAGCGGGATTTCGTTATATATAGATATATATATATATATATATATATATATATATATATATATATATATATATATATATATATATATATATATATATATATATATATATATATATATATATATATATATTTTTTTTTTTTTTTTTTTAATTATTATTATTATTATTTTGTTGTTGTTGTTGTTGTTGTTGTTGTGGTGGTGTGTGTGTGTGTGTGTGTGTGTGTGTGTGTGTGTGTGTGTGTGTGTGTGTGTGTTAACACACACACAGTTGCTACAGAGTTGCTAGCTATCCTTAAAATTTTGCTAACCATTCCAGTCACTACTGCTAGTAACGAGAGGTTTTTTTCTGTGTTAAAACATGTAAAGAACTACCTGAGAACAAAAACTGGGGATGACCGGCTATCTTCCTTGTTGTTGATGGCCACAGAGAAACACATGGTCAAGTCTTTTGATCTGGAAGAACTAGTCGATGATTTTGCTCGCATGAGACACCGCCGGTACCCATTGGTGTGATTGTATTTTTTTTTTTTTTTTTTTTTACAGCAAAGGAGACAGCTCAAGGGCACAAAAAAGTAAACATTAATAAAAAAAAAAAGCCCGCTACTCGCTGCTCCTAAAAAGAATCCAAAGAGGTGGCCGAAAGATAAGTCAGTTTCGGGAGGAGGTGTCCTGATACCCTCCTCTTGAAAGAGTTCAAGTCGTAGGCAGGAGGAAATACAGATGAAGGAAGATTGTTCCAGAGTTTACCAGCGTGAGGGATGAAAGAGTGAAGATGCTGGTTAACTCTTGCATAAGGGGTTTGGACAGTATAGGAATGAGCAGGAGTAGAAAGTCGAGTGCAGCGGGGCCGCGGGAGGGGGGGAGGCATGCAGTTAGCAAGTTCAGAAGAGCAGTCAGCGTGGAAATATCGATAGAAGATAGAAAGAGAGGCAACATTCGGCCGAATTTAAGAGGTAGAAGACTATCAGTATGAGGAGGAGAGCTGATGAGACGAAGAGCCTTTGCCTCCTCTGTCAGAAGGCTGTGAGTGGAGCCCCCCACATGAGATGCATACTCCATACGAGGCGGACAGGCCCTGTATATGGACAGCAACTGTGCAGGGGAGAAGAACTGGCGGAGGCAGTACAGACGCCCAGCCTCGAGGAAGCTGATTTAGTAAGAGATGAGATATGAAGTTTCCAGTTGAGATTTTGAGTTAAGGATAGACCGAGGATGTTTAGTGTTGAGGAAGGTGATAGCTGGGTGTTGTCAAAGAATAGGGATAGTTGTTTGGAAGATTGTGTCGAGTGGATGGGTGGAGAAACTGTGTTTTGAGGCGTTGAAGGACACCAGGTTCTTCTTGCTTGTCGGAAATAATAGTAAGGTCTGAGGCTAAGCGTTCTGCAGCCTCCAGCCTTGAGTCGTTAAGTTCCTGAAGGGTGGGTCTTCTATTAAAAGAAGTTGAATAATGCAGAGTGGAATCATCGGCGTAGGAATGGATAGGACAGTTCGTTTTGGAAAGAAGATCATCAATGAACAACAGAAAAAGAGTGGGAGATAGGACAGAACCCTGTGGGACACCACTGTTAATAGATTTAGGGGAAGAACAGTGACCGTCTACCACGGCAGAAATAGAACGGTCAGAAAGGAAACTGGAGATAAAGGTACAGAGAGAAGGATAGAAACCGTAGGAGGGTAGTTTAGAAAGCAAAGATTTGTGCCAGACCCTATCAAAAGCTTTTGATATGTCCAGCGCAATAGCAAAAGTTTCACCGAAACGGCTAAGAGAGGATGACCAAGAGTCAGTTAAGAAGGAAGTATATAGGACTGTAGTAAAAAAAACTTATTTTCGTTTTGTTATGGTACTCAAATTATCAACAGTATTACTTTTATTTCATTTTTCAGTATGATGAGTATACTCAAATTATCAACAGTATTACTTTTATTTAATTTTTCAGTATGGTGAGTATACTCAAATTATCAACAGTATTATTGCTCATACTTAATTATCTTGATGTTAATTTCATTACAGTAATGATGCAATTGTTTTTTAACTTTCAATAATGCCCGGCATTGGCAGCTTTATAAAATATATTTTCCTTAAAACTCAAATATAAGAAAAAGAAGGTCCTGTACTCATGTTTACCTTTCAAATGTACAATCATAAATACATGAAATTTCTCGGAAATATTGTTTCTTAATCCTTGTCTGTCTGGTCTGTTTATATTCTTATATAGCTACCCGTGATGATAAGGTAAATGAACAGTAGTGAGATTATATAATTTATGCTGAAAAACCTTGCTTATGTGGTTTAAAAAAAGCAAAAAAAAAAAAAATATATATATATATATAGAGAGAAGCTCTTTGCTCACCAAACTGTCTGCCCCCAGAAAAATCTGAAATGACACCCCTGTCCTGAGCTGGAGGACAGAGACTGGACTGTAAAACTTGTTTTCTCAGACATCACCAAACATCTAAATGACCTCAATCTTATCTTGCAAGGTGCAGGAAAAACAGTGATGGATTTGTATGATATTGGGAAGGCATTTGTTGCAAAGCTTGCAGTTTACTCATCAGATATCAAAACTGGTTCTTTCCGTTACTTCAAAAACTTGAAGAACTTGTCTGCAATTCATCCTGTCAACACTACTGATCTTCAGGTGTACATGCAAGAATTAAAGTCTGAGTCCTCAATCAGATTTCAAGATTTCCAACACACTGGCCCAGTGTTTTTGTTTTTAATCAGACCAGACACCTTTAAATACAGTGAGTTGGACGAGTCTCTCTTTGAGTGGATGGAAACTGAGGAGTTGGAAATGCAGTTGATTGACCTTCAAGCCTCATCATTGTGGTCAGCTAAATTTAACCCGTAAAGTGTTTGATGCATTATATATCGTTCGGGAGGAAAGTGTTTAATGCGTATATATCGATCATCGTTTTCTTTTACTTCATGGCACCTAAACCTGTAGAAATGGTTCAAGATGTCTTTTCTATGCCTAAATATGATTTGAAAGCTCACTCTCATTTTTTATTGTATTGCTGTGGTCTATTACATAGAATATATCCATGACCACGAATGATTTATTGAAAAAATAGGTATATTTATAAAAATATGTCAGTGGTGTCATAATTACTTATCAATATACTCAAAATACTGTTCAGTAGATCAGCTATTTTATATCATTCCAACGAATAGCAATTTCAATATATTTTGTGTTCATGCTTACAGTCATCGTCGGTTGTGTTGGCAGCCCTGGGCGTGGCGCCCGGGTTGGCGGGTTGGCCCAACAATGAGTCATGATAGCCAGACACGCTGCTACACCCTCGCTGTTAGCACATGTTGTCCTGTGCACCATGCGCGGGGCTTGACATCGGCAAATAGAGAATATTCTCTATGGCGATAATGTCACAGAGTTGGGGACAGTGATCTCTCTGAGGAGGGCGATGAAGATGACTCTGATTACATACAATCAGACAGGGGAGTGATGATGAAAATGAAAGTGAATCTGCTCCTGCTCATTCCAGCAAGAAGCGGAAAAGGGATGGTGGGGAGTCTGGGCTTGTAGTAGGTGCTTCCTCACCATCAGCTTCTCAGCCACTGCATGACCTCGCTAGTCAAGCGCACACACCATCATCCCAAGCTCAACACCAAACAATAAATGCTGATGCTGATGTACAATGGGAATGGAGAGATGGTCATGACTTTGCCCACTGATTTTCAGTTTGATCTTCATGGTCGTGGTATACCACATGGACTCGTTCATGATGGCAGCACAGAGAGTGAATATTTTAGGTTGTTTTTCACGGAAGACATAATGGCTCATATAGTCAAAAGCAACAAGTTTCATGGCTTTATGATAGCAGGTAAAATACTCCATCCACACTCTCGTTTCTTGCAATGGCAGGACACAGATGTAAAAAATGTACTCATTTTTGGCTTTAGTTATGCTGATGGGGCTCACTCCAAGGAAAATTATAAGGAATACTGGTGACAGATCCACTTCTTCGCCAGCCTATTTCAGTAAAATCATGTCAGTAAACAGGTTCATTGCTTTGCTACAAACCTTACACTTCAAGATAACACTCAGCCAACTGATGATGACAAAATGAGAAAAATAAGGCCCATCTTTGACTACATTTGCCATAGTTCAAGTCATCATTCAAACCATTTCAAAATTTAGTTATTGATGAAAGTTTGGTTCTGTGGGCGTGGTAATTTACACTTTCGCCAGTACATCCCATCCAAGCGCCACCGATTTGGCCTAAAACTATTTGTTCTTTGTGACTGTGAAACTGGCTTCATTTTGGACATGATTTTGTACACTGGGCAGAACAAACATCAAAGAGAATAAGTTGGGCATATCAGGGCGTTGTCAGTACCATGCTTGAGTCTTACCTTGGTCAAGGACATATACTTTTTGTTGACAACTGGTACACCAGTCCTACACTGTTCCACTATCTGCATGAGAGAATGACTGGGGCCTGTGGTGCAGTAAAGCCAAATCGCAAGTTTATGGCCAAATTCCCCATCGGACTGCAGAAGGGCGATGTTGTTCTAAACAGGCAAACAACATTCTTGCAGTGAAATGGAAGGACAAGAGAGACGTTCATCTCCTCACCAGTGTCCACAGACAAAGTTACCAACGAGTGAGAACATTGACCATTCCACAAAACCTTCATCGACAAACCTGAATGTGTTATTGTCTACAAGCAAAACATGCGCCTTGTAGATAAAAGTGACAGCATGATGTCATCTGTGGAATGTTCAAGGAAAACAATGAAATGGTACAAAAAGATGTTTTCATCTGATTGACTGTGCTATCCTCAACGCCCATATTCTATACCAGGTCAAAACTGGCGAGAAGCCGACCTCCATGACTTCACAAGGAGGTAATAAGACAGCTTCTTGAGCAGTATTCGAGCCTCTTCCTACAGCAGGGCGGCGACGAGCATCTCATGGTGACGATCTACCGTCTCACAGGTCGTCATTTCCCAAGTATATCCCACCTACAGCTGCCAAGAAAAAAGCCCAAAAGCCTTGCCGTCTGCGCACCACCACACTCGGCCAAAACAGCATAAAATCACGAGGTTCATGTGTGCCCTGCGACAAGCTCTTTGTCTGGACCCGTGTTTTGAGGTATATCACACTCTCAAGATATACTAAGTGGTATAGATAATTGTAAATAATGTATATACTATAGAGCATAGGAAAATATGTTTCATTTGCTGCTAATGAAAGACAGAAGTTTATAATCTGAAACCTGAAAGTTTACAGGTGCAGGATTTTTTTTCCCCATGGCGTTTATAATGGAAACCTGAGTTTACAGGCACAAGTTTTTTTCCCTATGGCCGTTTATAATAAAACCTGAAAGTTTACAGGCACAAGTTTTTTCCCTATGGCCGTTTATAATACGGAAACCTGAAAGTTTACAGGCACAAGTTTTTTTTCCCTATGGCCGTTTATGTACGAAACCTGAAGTTTACAGGCACAAGATTTTTTCCCTATGGCGTTTATAATACGGAAACCTGAAAGTTTACAGGCACAAGTTTTTTTCCCTATGGCGTTTATAATCGGAAACCTGAAGTTTACAGGCACAAGTTTTTTTCCCTATGGCCGTTTATGTCTGGAAACCTGAAAGTTTACAGGCACAAGTTTTTTTTCCCTATGGCCGTTTATAATACGGAAACCTGAAGTTTACAGGCACAAGATTTTTTTCCTATGGCCATGAGATGCGTATTTGCGTGTCAACAGTTAGTTGTGGTACATTAGCCAATACACTTTTCCTATGTAAGCATCAATTGCCACATTATTTCTGCTGTCTTTTATGCACATGTGCTTTCATATCATTCATTCACTCATCTTACTTACTTTGGCCCACAGTAGATAGATAGAAGTATAGAACTGTAGTTGTAGTTAGTGTAGTGTTGGCTATACAGGCAGCCTCGTTGGGCCCAACAGGGTTGTTGCTGTCTGTTTCTCCTTGTATTCATTCCTGGCTCAGAACCTGAGTCATCAGTTTCCCAACCATACAGATTTCATGGGATATGCTACAGTCCAGAGGTAATACACAATTACCTCTTAGATATACTTGTAAAATTGGGATGTTATGTAAATTGTACAGTAGCAGAGCAATACCAAATTAATTGACAGCAAATGCAAAAGCGGAAGCTCACGTAGTAAATGGGAAAATGTTTGGGGTATGTGATCAGCTGGCCCAGGGCGAGGGCGGGCTGTGGTATGCAGGAGTACCAACATAAAAAAAACATAAAATTCATTATAATGGGTTATTTGGGCAGCTGTGTGTAATTTTTGTTGTTGGTGTTACAAAACATGTTATGCTTGTGCAATGAAGGGATAATATTGTGCTACTTATATACACATAGAAAATATAGTCTGTCTGGTGATAAATTTGGTACTATGATATGACTAGAGAAAGGCTAGACAATAAATCCTCAGATATAGTTTACAAGAAACTCAAACTAAACAATATATAGTCATGGAATTAGCATTCACAGTGTGTATGAAATAATACATAAGAAGCGGAAGTTACATAGTACTGTTCTACATGTTTAGTCTTACGCACCACCACTGGAAGTATTGGTGCCCAGCGTGAGGACTCTGAAAACGACAGCTTACAGGGAACACACATATATACATTTATATACGTTCAAATCAGCTATTTTTTTCAATTTTATAAGACAATAATATTATTTGGCCAAAATCAACCCCACATGACCTGTTTCACTCCTATAAAAGCAACACTGTGCGGGTTAAAGATCTTGAAATATTGGAAACTAGTATGAATGATCATGCAGCCTCCATATTAAGTTCCTGGACCTCCTCCTGATAAATTCAATTGTATGAAGAAAGTAGCTTTGCATTGCTATCAGCATTTGGATCTACATATCAATGTGAGCAGATATTTTCACATGAGCATCCTCAACCCCCATCGCAGCAAGCTTACAGCGGATCATTCTGAGGGTTGTGTGAAGCTCAAGGTGTCCAGATACTCACCTGAAATTTCAACTTTGGCCAAAGGGAAGCAAGGGCAAGGATCAGATTAATACTGTGAGTATAAATTTAAAATAAAAAATAAGAGATTTTTAGTTACCAGGAATGCTAATTGCTACAAAAATGTAACATTTATGTTATACATGTGCAGGAAAATACACTTTACTTTAGTTATAATGGTCACTACATACTGTGTATATGATTATGATCTCAACTTCCATAGGACATACGGCTTTATAATGTGGGAAAAATAACACCTGGCATGCAAGGTAATAAAGAAAAGGCATTAATTAGACTTGGCACTCTATGTTCAAGGTTGCCCGACCCTGGACTATATGTTACCAGGCTACCAGTGAAGGGGTATCAGCATACCAATACCACATGGAAGCACTCCTGACCAATGGAGGTTTTAGGTCATGCTCTAAAACCTCCAACCGACCTCTCAGGTCGCTGCCGGTCGTAAAAAGGTTGCCGTCCGGTGGCGAATGGACTCGTCTGGACGGCTAGTGGACTGCCACTGGTAACAGATGATCATTAACTGTTGAGCGGCGACCGGATGGCAAGCGGGCGCCGTCTGGTTGCCGTCAGAAGAAGGAGATCACTGATGAGTGCGTGCACTTTTCATCTGTCATTGGCTGTAGTCGGCGTCCGGCCTTCCACCACACGGCGAGTTGTCGGCGGCTGGTGGTAGGTCAAACCCTTGCCGGAAATGAATTACATTCCTGGCAGTGGCGTCCCGCCCCTCAGCCCGTCCAAGCTCCGTCCCCACTCAACCTGCTCCACAGGTCAAACACACGGCCAAGTGTGTATGGGTCACCTCTGCCTAACCAAAATAAATCACTGCAGGACATGACGTGCACACCAGTAACAATGAGAGTCTGTAAAGCTATTGGCTGTTATTCACTTCAAAAAGAACTGTTAATTTCATCTTCTGCTCTGCCCAGGGTGATGGAAATGCTTTAGAACGAATGTAATGTTACATACATACTAACAACACGTTAAACCAAGAGTGCTTGGAGCATTTTTTGCATGTCTGCGGCACATAGGGGGCGGCGGGGGGTCACAAATATCCGTCTTTTGCTGCAGTGACGTACAGAATACTTGCATTACCTTTATAAGTAACTGTTTTTTTTACAAATAATTTACAGAAATAAGAATGGGAAATGTGTAATATAACTGGGTGAAGATATTATGTACTGTAACACGTCAGCAGCAGGTCGTTAAGGGAGGTCGCCGTCCTCATTGCCACAGGACGTGTACTGGTCCTTGCCTGTCGGCCACCGGTCAGCGTATGGTGGGCATCTTGGCCTGACTCCAGGTGTGAGGCCAAGGTGTGAATCTTGCCGTCCGGCCGCCCACTGGACGGACACTAAGCGACCTGAGGTAGCCGTTCAGTCGCACAACTTCTTTGCCACCTGGTGTGGTGGGGAGGCGGTGGGTGAATCGCAGCATTTTGAGGTAGCAGGTGGTCGTTAGCAGGTCGTGAAGTCAGTGTGACTGTAGCTTTAAGTGTTTGGGAAAAAAAAAAAAAATGTGTGTTAGGTAAATTAGGTTCACGTTCAAGTTAGTCTAAATGTTTCCAGCTTGCAGTGTGGCCCAGAGGAAGTTATGTGTGTGTGTGTGTGTGTGTGTGTGTGTGTGTGTGTGTGTGTGTGTGGGTAAAATAAACCTGAAAACCTTCACTTCCTAACTACAGGTAAACACACACACACACACACACAAGACTAACACACTTTCCCCATCTCGGCACCACCACTGCCTCCCTACCCCTCCTCCCCCACCCCAAGCTCCCTCGCCCCATCCCTACCACACATTCCAGAGCCCCGATCCCGGTCCCCCTCTTTTTGTACTTGTTCCATTTGCGAAGTAAAATTGTACTCATGATATGTAAATTTTCCGCCTGATGGCTGCTGCAATTGAATAAACCGTTTATTAGTATTATTATTATTATTATTAATATTATTATTATTAGTATTATTATTACACGTACCTTTTTAGCAAGCACTTCTAAGCCGTGACTCACCTCCGTTCACCTGTGCAGGAGCCTGACACCTGTGGAAGAAGAAAAAGAGTTGTGTCCACAGCCTTAAATGTCTGGGGTTACATTAGATTAAATTTGTTCCCCTTCCTCAGATGAAATGTGAAGACAGGGGGGGTGACAAGGTCCCCTGTTAGGTAATTCATGCTAGGCTGAGTTAGGTTAGATTTTTTGGCTTGCAGTGTATTCCAACGGAGGTTCAGGATAGGAGGGATGTTAGAGTAAGCTGGTGTTTTCACCAGAAACAGCTACCTGATTACTTAAATGCTACACACCAAAATCTACCACAAAAATAGTTTGCCTGCCAATTGCTTAAATGCTGCACAAAATCTACAAAAATAGTTTGCCTACCCAATTACTTAAATGTTTACACCAAAATCTACCACAAAAAATAGTTTGCCTACCCAATTACTAAATGCTGCACACCAAATCTACCACAAAAATAGTTTAACCCAATTACTTAAATACACACCAAAATCTATAAAAAATAGTTTGGCTACCCAATTACTTAAATGCTACACACCAAAATCTACCAAAAAAATAGTTTGGCTACCCAATTACTTAAATGCTACACACCAAAATCTACCACAAAAAATAGTTTGCCTACCCAATTACTTAAATGCTACACACCAAAATCTACCACAAAAAATAGTTTGCCTACCCAATTACTTAAATGCTACACACCAAAGTCTACCACAAAAAATAGTTTGGCTACCCAATTACTTAAATACACACCAAAATCTACCAAAAAAAAATAGTTTGCCTACCCAATTACTTAAATACACACCAAAATCTACCACAAAAAATAGTTTGCCTACCCAATTACTTAAATGCTACACACCAAAATCTACCACAAAAAATAGTTTGGCTACCCAATTACTTAAATACACACCAAAGTCTACCACAAAAATAGTTTGGCTACCCAATCACTTAAATACACACCAAAATCTACCAAAAAAAAAAAGATTAGCTACCATATTACTTAAATACACACCAAAATCTACCATGAAAAAAGATTAGGTACCATATTACTTAAATACACACCAAAATCTACCAGAAAAAATTGTTTGGATACCCGATTACTTAAGAGATGATGACCAAGAGTCAGTTAAGAGAGCAAGAAGATCGCAAGTAGCGCGCCTTGCGGAACCCATACTGGCGATCAGATAGAAGGTTGAAGTGGACAGGTGCTTTGAATATTCGGTTAAGGATTGATTCAAAAGCTTTAGGAAGAAATAAAGCTATGAGGAAGTGGTTTGAGGGATTGAGCGGTCACCCTTCTTAGGCACAGGCTGTACAAAGTACTTCAGCAGGAAGGAAAGATAGATGTTGATAGGCAGGGATGAAAGAGTTTGACAGGCAGGGTGTCAACACAAAGCACAGTTTTAAGGACAATAGGAGGCACTCCATCAGGCAATCACAGAATCTGCCAAATTTGATGTAAACTTATTCAAATTAGGGGCATGAAAGAGTCTGATTAAATAGCGATGGCCGTAACTGTGTGGACCGTGCACCAATGTGTGTGATTAAATAACGATGGCTGTCGTTAACCTCTTGAGAGCTTACTTAATCCAGAAACAAATAATAATAGTGTCAAAGTAAGGCGGTGGTGGTGGCATCCACTGTATTAGTGTAAAAAGTAAAAAGTAAAAGTAAAAAATAGAAAAAGTAAGAGTAAAAAAAAGTAATCGTGTCCTATTAAATGGTGTTGTCCGCTGTAACTCACATGGAGGTGAGCTTGCAGTCCCACAGTGTTCCTGCTCTTACAGCCAGCGCGCAGCAGAGAGCTGCTACCACGCATGCAGCTCATCGGGTGCTTTTCGCTTCACCCGCTGGACTGTCCTGGAATACAAAATGCTAGTTAATATTCACATCGGGGCCTTTTCGCTTCACCGCTGGACTGTCCTGAATACAAATACTGGTTAATATTCTGGCGGGGCCTTTTCGCTTCACCGCTGGACTGTCCTGGAATACAAGAAATACTAGTTAATATTCTGGCAAAACAGGGTTAACATTTATTCATTTTACAGTAAGGAGGCAGCTCAAGGGTGAAAAGACATTACAAGAAACAAAAAGGCCTGCACCATCTTGGAATACAAAATAGTGGTTAATAATCACAGCAAACAAGAGGCTTAATATTTGCTTATCTTTAGGTATCTTTCTGGTGAGGAAGAAAGCTTTAAAGGGGTGCAAAGAAAGTAGCTACCTAAGAAACACTAAAGGCGTGCACTGTCTTGGCATACAAAATAGTGGTTAATTAT